>NW_008595723.1:0-45341 GCF_000691845.1 Merops nubicus
TCCAAGCCTCAAACCACAACAGTTACTTTTAATGCAAGTCCTTGTCACCTGCTTGTGATTATATGACACTTAATGTGTTCAATCTTGAATCATAGTGCAAAAGGGATAAAAGCTAACATGTATAAATTTCTTAAAGATGTAACTTTAAGGTTTACACCTTATCACTTAGTTCCTGAAGGGCCAAAGAAGATAGAACTTGAATTTAACATTCTGCCTGAAGTGTATTCCTACTATGTCATGCATTTGGACATTTTACTCAATACTTCTTAGAAAGGATTCTGTTAGCAACTGAATCAAGTGACTGAATGGAGATTATGACGAGGACTTAGCTTGCTCTATTGGTTGCTCTTGCAATTTAAAAAAAAAAAAAAAATCCATGCACAAAGTGAAATAGTTGCCTTTGTGTAGTAATATGGTGCTTGAAATGATCACCTCTGATGTATTTTATGGAATTACACAACCACTATACTTGGGAAGGACCTTTAAGATCATCGAGTCCAACCATTATCTAACTCTGCCAGGCCACTTCTACACCATATCCCTGAGCACTCTATCTAAATGGCTTTTAAATACATCCAGAGATGGTAATTCAACCACTACCCTGGACACCTGTTCCAATGTTTGAAATTTCATTGTCTCACCATCAACTTCATTGAACTCTGTATCTTTCTCTTACTGACATTTTCTTTTTTTCAAAAGTGCAACCAATAGATGTAGCTATGCAAAAGATTTTGTGCTTTTCATCTTTCCCTCTGCTAATTTTCTTTTTTTTTTTTTTTTAAGTAGATATAGTAGAACTATTCATGTTCTGCAGCTTTACATTGTTTCATCTTGATCACTAGTCCTTATTTGGTGTATGATTCTGTCTTTGTTGTGTATCGGTACAATTTGTGGAATAGCTTTAAGCAGTGACATTTTACAGGTAGAACTTCAGTATAAATGATGACACATTGTTTAGTAAACAGTTGTTGCTAACTAATACTTTGAAAAAATAATTGTTTTCTGTTCTTTTTTAAAAAAATATTATGGTAGAAAACACATTTTCCTCTTTTCTTAATTTACTCTGCACTAGTTTAAAGAAATGTTCAGATCCGTATATATATACACTCTCAGACAATACTGTAGCCTAATTTTACCCCTGCTATTTCTCATGCAGTATTTCTCTTTAATTCAGTAAATAGCTGAATCTGCTAGTTTTCTCTTGCTGTCTTATACGTAAAACACAAAAATCCATGTATGCATATTGCCTAGGATTAGAAAAATGTCTCAATGCTAATCCAAGCAAGTGCATTATGCTTTCAGGTACCTTGCAGTTTCAGGAGAAATTTGGTCTGCTCTTGCAGTGATTTCTCAATTTTTCATGCATATGCATAAAAATAAGTTTATACCACAGGTTTTTGGGCAGGGCAATTGTGAGTTTCAATTGTGTGTATGCTAGTGTACTTTACCTTGAATCCATAAATTCTTTATTGTCATTTGAAACTAACATCCTTTGGGTTAAGATTTTACTTCTTCTGACAAGAGAGAAGCACTACACTTTTGATGTAGATCCCTGTTCTTAACATCGAGCATGAGAATGTTTGTTGGTAACATCACCTACCTGGATTTAGGAATATATCCTGCTTTTATTCCTTTGGTACACTGTGGAGGAAAGAAAAATCAAACCGTCCCTGGCAGCTGCAGTTGCAGGAAACAGAAGACTTTGTGAAGTTACATATTTATAACGGTGTGTCAGCTGGCCAGAGGGCCTGTTAGTCATGTTCATTCCTGTGCTCTGATTCCAGTCTCATGAAAATGTACAGAAAGGCTTGTATTGATTTGAGAAGGAGTTAGCTTGCTGCTGTAATGACACTGCTGACTAAACAGCCACAGTTAAATTATCGGGAGTAATTGTGAAGAATGAAGGAGGAAAAAAAAAAAAAAGAAACCTGAGAAAACGTGATCCAATGTGGCAATGAGAGCTCTCCTACCAAGTGCACACCCCATTTGTAAAAGTTACACTCAGTGCCAGAGCTCTGAGGTACATTGATTTCCTCATGAATTCCAATAGTTTCTAATCACAAAGAAATTATTCAGCTTTCCTTTGCAACTAACATAAATATGTGGCAGTAAGATTAAAGCGCTATATACACAGATAAAATTCAGTCAAATTTTTAAATTGCCCTTGGGCCAGTAAACTAATAAGATATAGTGACCCACTTAAGCAGCATGTAGGAGAAAAAATCCTGCATAAAGTCAGCAAAACCCCCTTTCTTTGCTGAGATGGTAGTTGTAGTGTGCTAAGCCTGCTTTTTTTCAGCAGCGCTGACTTCTTTAAATGCATGGTTTGGCAGTCCATTGCACAGAAGCTGTGGAGTTAGGTCACCTAATTTACCAACTATGAAAATGTTTCATTGAAAGATTTGACTAAATTTGGGCAGTTTATATTCAAGTGATGAACAAATAATATACTTTTTTTTTTTTAAGTATTATTGCACTTGCATCTCTTAATATACTTCAAAATACAAGAAAATTGGGTTACAAACTTTCTGCATTTGGGATGAAGGAGATCTATGGTTAGTGTAAATCTCATATAAAATTCAATGTTTGCCAATATTTACCTTTTTTTTGTGGCACCAGATAAATTGCAGCAGGGTAACTGTTATATCTATCATTCATACATACTGCAGAGATCCCTGATGACCTGGTCTTAATGGCCAGACTCCAGGTATAGCTGTGATATATGCTGAGAGGCACACTGCAGGTTGTATCCGTAGACCAGATTAGAGTATAGCTCAGGGAATTTAAGAGGGTAACTATTATCTAGCATCTTTTCTTTTGAGAAACAGGTGTACAAGAAGGAGGGGAGACCTTCATAAGGAGTTCAGGTGCCTAAAGTAAGCACTGTGGTGATATCTGTTTGCCAGTAAGAATATCCTTTGTATTTATATAGTAAAACTAGTCTGGAAAAAATGTCCACAAAGACCTTTTAAATGCAGCACTGCTTTCCAGATGGTAAATTACAAGCTGAGATGACCCAAGGACTACACAAGGACTATAAAGAAGAGTAAAATACACACAACTTCATTAAAGTTCATTCACGTAATAATACATGAGATAAGATGTTGGTGTTGATGATCCTCTCAAAAATTATAGCTTGTTCTGCAGTATGTGATTTGGCAGCACCTTCTTTAAACAGTTCTTGAGGGTTGTATCTTTTACTAGGCGCATAGAGAACGGAGCATGAAAATTCCATTAATAATAGAAGCTGTGTGCCTAATTTCTCATTAACAGTTAGTGCACACTTTTTAATGCTGGGGTATGGGTTAGTGTAACCTCCCCCACCTTTAATTACAAAAAGCTCTCCAAACCAATAAAACCTTTGCAACCATTAAGTCCCACACTTTTAAAAATAATTCACCTGTAGATAATGCAATTTATAAACTTTTCATTGACTGACACTAAATAATAGCTTTAGGTACTACATATTAGTAACGGCAGGACAGATTTAGAAGGTGGCCATGTTGAAAAGTTTCAGTTAACTTTCATGTGTCTTAAGCACAAATTTGTTACAATCTGCTTTCATTTAAGAATTTTCTAAACTTCATTTAGTCATGTAAAATTCTGTGTTTTATATGACACAAAGACTAAAACCTTTGAAGTGCAATTATAAACCTCTGTGTGTTCATTAATGTATACATGTATTGTATCTACTACCCCCTTGCCTTTAGCTGTGTGCTTGAAAAAATTAATCTCTTATTGAACAGGAAGGAGTACTTACAGATCTAATACATTCTTCCTTAGTTGTCTATTACTTATGAGACCGCTTTAGGCAAGTGTTTTCAGACATAGCTACCCAGACCTAGTCATATTTTCTGTATGTAGGCAATTTGACAACAACCTTGCTTAGAAAAGTGACTGCAGTCTTCATTACATGTGTTGCTTTTGATGCAGGGGAAAGTAGTAATTGTTTTGTCAGAGAACACGCATGGACCTTGGGCTTCTAGGTCCCACAGGGAAATTTATTTATTTAAATATGCCTGAAAACTTTACTTGTTAAATTCCTTCCACAGATTGATATAAGCATTTGAAATAGGAACTCTTATTTCACACTACTGTCCTACCTTTTTATGGCTGACAATTTTATTTTAATATGGAAGTGTGAAATAGTGGTGATTATGAAAGGGAGAGCATCCAACTGAAAGCTAACCAGTCAATAAAAATATAAATGATGGTCCTGAACTTTTGAGAGAGAAGGGGTACATAACACTGCATCATAATAATGCCTTATTTTTATAACATCCACCAATGTCTTATCAGGTGAAAAGCTGAGAAAAGAATTAATGTGTCAAAAGTCTGTTTTGCAGCTCATAAAGCAACAAAGCATTTCTTCCAAGAGTCAGCCTTATCCTATACTGTAGATAAAATTGCATTGACCTTTTATCTATATTGACAAAGATTTCATTCAACAGAGCTGACTTCTGCCTTTTATACTTGAAAAAGTTGTATAATTTGACACCATGGCAATCAGACCTTTTCATCCCAGACAAAATACACAGGCTACTAGGGGAAGATGTTAGATGGTCTCTTTGAAGATCAGCAGAGAAAGACACTTTAGAATATTGACAGACTTCTAAGCTTTTCATACCACTGTGGTTTTATTCCAATTGTTCTTCTCAATGCTTTTTTTTTTTTTTCTCAGAATAAGGCATAAATATACTAGATTTATCAAGCTTTATACATAACTTTGAAATCCAAAGTTGATCTGATTTCTTTATTTTTAAATCTGTATGATAACGGCTGAGCATTAAGGTTTCTTATCCCTTAGATTTCTTCTCAGATTTTCAGCTATTCTAAGTGTATCAAAAGTATAATTAAATAGTGAACCAGGGAATAGACAGATATTATCGTCTATCAACTTGTCACTGTATAGCAAGCAGAGTTGAAGCATAATCTACTTCACATGCCACTATAGCTTGTTTGTTGTCAATCCAGTGCCCACATACCCTATATTAATGAACCAGATTGAACCATTTTTTTATGATACCTGTTAACCTGTATTTTCACTTTCCATATACTTTAAAAATGTATTTTAATAATATGTGGATTGTTGAGTTTCCTGGAAAACTGTATCTAGTACATGTCATCATATGTACTGGATTAGTAGCTAGGAAACTGCTTCCATTTCTACCTTCCTCATTAATTCACACTATTACTTTAGACGTAGAACTGAACTACTAAATGTTTCAGTTTCTCATCTCTAAAAAATGAAAATAATTTTGGAAAATATTTGCTACAGAAATTTACTGTCTATAGATTAGCTCTATCATAGAAGCGTTAGATGTTAAGCATGGTTAGTTTCACCTCATGAAAACCAGACTGGTGCAAATGCTTATTATGAATATTGTTTGAAGTAGAGAGCTGCAATGGCACACTGACGAACTGTAAAATTGGTTTTGGTCACTTGGGGGGAGGTTTTTTCCCCTCACTTTTTCCTTCCTTATTTAGTGAAACATTGCTACTGAGTTTCTGAAAATCTTTGAGTAAAATCTAATCTGTTCTCCAAATAACCTTGCTGGAAGTGTTTACAAATGAATTTGGAAAAAAGATTTTTTAATTTTGTAAGTATTTATTATCTAATAAAAATGATAATTCTGTAATTTATCTGGCTTTACATCCTTTAATACTGATTTCTGTGGTTAATGATTAGTGAAGAATACTCTAGCATGCAACTTAACTTGACATAAGCAATGGGAAGTTGTGTTAAAAACATATTATTAAGCTAGGTCTTTTTTAAAGTCACATCTTCAGCATAAGAATATTATGTAAATCAGGTCAATTCTTTCCAAGCAGTAAAATCTAATGTCAGAAAATACATATTTTAGCATAAATTATTTAGTGAAAAGTTCAGTTCCTTTATAGTAGTGTGCCTGAAGCATTCGAATATGGGCATTATGTCTGGCCATCATTAACACATGCCATAGGAGATTTCACTTCCTTCCAGACATTAGTTTCAAGACTCTTGCCATTTGACAGGGTTCTTTGGTAAGACAACTTTTCTTCCACAGTATTTTCCTTTTCTATCAACATTCGTCTATTGGCATTTTGCAACGTATATCACTAAGTGTATTGGCAATTGCATTTTATATTGTTCAGATGTTTGAAAGTCTGTTGCAAAAGCACTCTTAAGTCTTTCTGGGATAAGAGAAGAATGGAGGAAGGGATCATTGAAGTGTTGCAGGGTTAATTTCTGTCATTCCACTGCTTCCAACAGAAAAACAGTCTTAGGTATACACCAGGTTCTTAGTTTCTAAAAAAAAAAATAATAATAAAAAAGTAAAAATAATAACATTTTCTTTTGTTCTACATAGGTAAGTCTTGAATTTCTAAAGTGCCCAGATACTTGCACCTGGGCAAGTATATCTGGGAACTATTTATAGTTACAGCTTAAAAAATTCTGATGACAATTTCACCCTACCTGCAAATTTTAAACATAAAACTCTGGGGGGAAAAAAAAAAATCCCTCGAATTCTTGGGTGTTTTGTGTCTGAGGAAAAAAACATCCCCCAAATCAAAAGAATAAAATAATAATGTCATATAATATTAGTGCTGCGAGAGATCCTGCAAAGCCATCTATTCTGCTTCTCTACTCCAGGCTAGAATATGATATGACTCTTGTGCTTGACAGTTATTTCCTGAATTTGTCCTTAATGATACCACCATCACCACCAAAACCCCATTTAAGCATTCATGGGCAATATATTCCAGTGCTTCTGTACCTGTGTCATCAGCAAGTTTTTACTAGTTTTTAGCTTGAATCTTTGCTGGTGTTTGATTTCTCATTGTAATATCAGTTTCTTCTATCATCTATGGGCATAAGAAAAATGTTTCCTACAGTTTGGTAAGATTTTTTTTACATCTTTGAGCAGTACTATCCTATCCTCCTCTTCCTGCAGCTGAGCATATTTGGTTGTTTCAGACTTTGTTGCCAGATTCTTCAGATCATTCTCAACCTCTAGCTGGTACATATCCTTTTTTTTTTTTTTTTTTTGAATTGTGGTGCCTAAAACAAGACACAGCACTGCATTTGAGGCCTTACCCATCTTGAGAATATCAACAGGATGATTTCATATGCTGTGCAAGATACATTCCAGTCTAAACAACCCACTATAGTGTATGTGCATTCTTTGCAACAGTGTGGTATTTTTTTATCCAGCAGAAGTCCCATTTAGCTGTTTTTTCTCTGTCTTGTGGTGACGCAGTAGGGTTTTTTTTTTCCATGTAGATCATCTTGCATTCCTCTCTTTTAAATGTTGTCCTTTTTAAAAAATCCTCCAATTTTTTTATATGCTTTTTGAATCCTAATTCTGTCTTTCAATATATCTGTGATCTCTATGCACCTGGTGTCATCTGCTGTCTTAATAAGCATTTTTACTTTTCCATCATCAATGTTGTTAATGAAAATATTTTTAAATGTAGGCCTACGTTGATGTGCATCAAGAGCCCTATAATATTTATTTCCATGTTGATACTAGACCATAGATACTTAGAAGGCATGATTATCTCATCAGTTTTATACCCACCCATACAGCTGTGTTGTTTTTTTTTTGTCTGTCTCCCATTAATCTCTTATTTATTCATATTCTAGACACATTTGTTATTTCAGTTAAGTCATTATCTTAATCATTCATATAATTTGATAATATTTTCTGCTCTGGAAGAATTACTGCTTTTTTTTTTGACAAAGACTCTCATTCTGTTCTCCTCTTTCTCCTTTCAATGTCCATTTCCAAGTTCTTATACTTAAGAGAGGAAGGGGAGATTATAGCCTATAGTTATACCTGGAGAGCTGTAGGTACATGCTCAGTACATTCAAAATATATTTGGGCAATAGGGAACTGTAGAATCACTGTGTCAAAAGCTGTGTGGAAGTGACCTCTAAAGATCATCTAACATACCAACCTGATTAAAGCAAGAGCAATCTTGCACTAGGTCAGATGAGTTATGGCTTTGTCTACTTGAATCTGGGAAACCACCAAAGATGGAGGTTCCTTCCACAGCCTATTCCACAGAATGAGCTTAGTGTGTTGTTTAGAGGCTTTGGGGGTTTTGGTTTGTTTGCTTGCTTGCTTTTGTGTTTGTGTGTTTTGGTTGGCTTTTCTTTATTTTTTTTCTTTTTCCTTCTAATGTTCAACCTGAGAAAGTCAAATTTTGGGCATTGTCTCTGGCATCAAAATGCCATCCAGCATCCTCCTTAGTATGTTTGGTATAGTTATAGGCAACTATCTGTGAAATTACTGGCCTTTCTACTAGCGGGAAGAACACACTGAAGTAAAATCAATCACATTTCCATATGTTAAAATGGAGTTGTATTGTAAAATCCCCATTGTATTCTGAAAGCTTCACCCTTTACTGAAAATTATGCTTGAATTTGTGACACTTTATTTAAAAGCTACAAAGGTTTTAAGTCTTTATTTTGAACTGAATTCCTTTCTTTCTGGTGATCAGAGCATCTTTTTCAAAGTAGGAACAGGTTAAATTTAATTTTATAAACATGTATGAGATTGTCAATATAGCTATAGTTAAACAATAAAAGGACTGAAGTAAACAGTATTTAGACCTCTGAAAACCTTCCTGAAATTGTGACAAAAACATCATGAAATACATTATGATAAACAGCACAAGTGATTTTACCAATCTAAAATATTACAGTTTAAAACTGCCTATCTGCAAGGTAGTGATAAAACAGAACTAAAAATTAAATTCTAAAAATATATCTAGTACAATATTAATATTTATGTTGAACTTAGTGGCAGAAAAAAATGCCCTGAGCAAATTTCCTGCTTAAACTTTCATGTCATAATATACCTACAAGGTAGGGTCTCAGATAGTACTTTGAGTCTACACTTAATTATATTAAATGTAACAGAATAGATGATATACGGATCTGTAAAAATAAAGAAGTATCGAGTGTATTGTAGCTCTGTCTAATGTAAATCAGAAGCGATTCCACAGACAGTAGCAGGCATATATCAGTGTTAAAAAAAAGAAGAAAAATCAGAACAATTCTTAAATTTAGGTGGTAAATATTTTTAATAGACCTTGCAGAAATTTTGCTCTTCTTGACATATAATATAAAAGAAAAAAAGCAAATATTATTCTCAATTGCCATTTATTTTTGTGTTCCTCTGAATGCTTCATATAGTGGCTGTGTACAAAAGGATCACATCACTTAATTTAGCGATACGTTGCTGAAGCAAAATATCTCAGAAATACACAGCAAAGCAATGTGGAGTGTAAAATATTTAAATTGCATTGTGGGAAAGAAGCTGATGGTGGCTGTTTTAAGTTTGGAAAGCTACTACAAAGTCATTAACCATGATAGAAAGAACGTATAGCACATGAGAAAATATTGTGAAAAACTACAGAGGATAAGTAAAAATTTTGGTCATGGTAGACAGAGCTGCATGAATGAAGCAGGAATTCTAATGTCTGATAACAGAGGTTAGGTGAACTGAAATTAATAATAAATTACACCTTCTTAGAGTGTGAGTAATTAATCATTGTAATGGTTTATTGAACAAAGTAGTAAATTCATCACTAGGAGTCTTTACCTGTAATAAAATTTATTTCTAAAACTATGTCCCGCGATGTTGGGCTTGATAGTATTTACTTATCTAGTAGAGAAGAGCATTTCCCTCCCATGTAAAATTTATGAACTAGAAATGTGTTGTGTAAAAGGTGAGTCTAAATTAATCTAGGAGATTTCTTTTCCACTTAAATTCTGTTATTTTGAGTGATTTTGTCTAAGGAGCTTAAGACAGAACTAAAAAGCTGGAGGTTTCTAATTGCTCATTTGAGTCTTTCCTTGGAGTTACTTATGAATACTCAAATATTATATTGTCTTAAATATTGTATGTCTTATGTACATTTATACAGTGGTTTTGCATGATGATAATATTGATTGCTTACATTCTTTTGAATGTTTCTCCAAACAGTATGTCATCTAACTGCTGTGCTTGGAGTTTTTGTGTCCATATGTATGTCAGCATGCACACACACTCTGAACAACTAAGAGAATAAAAATAAGGACTTATGATTCTCTTCACCTGTGTTGGGTTTCAGATCAATGATATCTCTGTATTCCTAAAATAATTACAATTTGTGCTTGCCTTGGTGTATGACTGAATTTTTCCACGCTTTGTAAATAAGATAAATGTTTTTATGATTGTATGGGATCATGTATAACACTATTTACAGTCTGTCAACTTTCTGTACTTTCGGGAATGAAGATTTAAGGTATTATTTTACTGTTTCATCTCCATTATTTTTTCAGTTTAGAGGTATGACAAATTCTGTTATTCTGTAGTGAAAGTCAACATACACATTCACAGAGCAGTTGCTCATTTTTCATGAGGGATTTTTGAGTCTCACACTAAGCAAGATATCAACATAGCTGATTTCAAATGAAACTTCTTCAGCTAAGACTGTTATTCACACCCTCAATATCAAGTGATTCTTGACGTCTATGTAACATTCATACATAAAGTATGGACTGAAGTCTGTAATGAAACTTATTATGTAAGAAAATGACAGTTCTGTCTTTGTCCTTCAAGCTATGTCTATGGCTTTCCTGGGTATTGTTTTTGTGCTGTTTTAGAAGTAAACTGGTGGGAGAAATGAATTTAAAGAGACCACAAGTCAGAACTACAATTTACCAAAAGGATTAGAATATATATGTACAATGATACACAGTGAAAATACTGTCTTTGACCCACAAGGGCAAAGTCCAACCCAGCACCCCGGGGCAGGAACAGCAGGTGCTCGTGAGCGCCTGTGCTGAGCGAGCACCGCGTGGTTCCCCTGGGTGCAAAGCAGGATGATGGTCACAGCTCTGTTGAAGGAATGATGGCTGAGAGTGGTAGTTACAGTCCTGCTGGAGTTCTGCTCTCCCTCTGGATCTGATGAGAGGTCCCCAGGTCCCAAAACCCAAAGCTTATATACCCCCAGGTTCAGTGGGGAATGTCCAGTACCTCCCACCAAGGGTCGGGGGTTTCACAATGGAACTCTGTGAATGGTAGGATATTTTTGGATTCCTTGATGAGCTGAGCCATTGTCAGTGCAGCTGGGTCCATGATGGTCCGTTAGCAGAGAGGACTCCTCCCACCGGGTGGGAACATATTAACACCTCCCCTGATCTCCTTCCTTATCTGTTGTAGCCTGGGGTGTGAGGTGTGTCCTGGGCAGCTGCTACCAATGATTTGTTAACAGCCCATTAGCAATGACATAGAGGGTATAGAATACACAGTTTTTGGTTCTACCCACATGATAAACTGGTCCCAGCCCCTGTAACTATGACAGTTTTGAAGAGTGATATTTGCCTAGCAGATACTTGGAGCTCTGTCCATATCTTAACCTTGCATTATGCCTGTCTGTGGTATACAAAGCTGATGCAGTACTTGATAAATTGATCCTGTAGTTGTGACTTACGTGAAGAATCAGAAACTCCCTAATTACTGAATGTATGGCACGTACTGATGGGGATCTCACACAGTCTGAACAGAGCTGAAGGATGGTGGTGGCCAAAAGACAGAAAGAACATTGTATTCACTTGCTATGCTACAAGACATGTTGTTCATGTGTTGATTATTTTCTCATAATCTTCCTCCCACTCTTCAGAGTTCTGATCAGAATTTCTTTCTGCATTTGAGAGGAAAGTAAAATGATGGTGGACATGCTTTGCCTGACATGCTGTGTGCCTCCAGAGAGGGCCATAAGGGCTGGGCAAATCTGCCTGTTAATCATACCTCCCCAAGGACTCTAGTTACTGGGCAATAATATTTCTTTAGATAACATCAGCCTGCATTTTTTATTTTGCAATGCATTCATAAATGCTGGGATGAAAATTGATACCATGCTCTGAATTTTGGAAAAAGATAGGCATGATTCTGTGTGAATAAGGTGTACCCGAGTTCTTGAGATAGCTTTGAATATCATTGTGCGTGAATCCTGTTGTATCATTAAAATTTTAAATGTTAAGGCCCCATTCTGCAATGCTGTCTAATATTTCTTCAGGAAGCAATCAGCTAGTTTTTGCAGGATTGCAGGATCTGGCCTACAACGATAAAACATCTCTACTGAGCAATGATACTGTTAAGAGTTATTAGAAAATATTGCTGAGAATATTAATATCTAATTATACTAAACTGATTTGTAATTAACTCCACAGGACCACAAGAATAATGCTTGCAGAATTAATTAGGACAACATTAAATAGAAGACATTTTTCTTTTCTATTTGTTTGTTTTAAGAAATCAATATAGTTGTTTTGGAAGGTTTCAGTATTTTAATGTCTCTAAGCTTCACAAACATCCAGGTTCCTATGGAATAACCTATTTATTTTCTTCTTTTAATCTACCCATTTTACTTATGCTCCAGTTTGGAACCAAACAAGTATAACAACTGCAAGACAGCATTTATTCTTCACCTTAATTAAAGATTCTCCTAGTCCCTTAATAAATGTCCTTTAAATTGTCCTATGTAAGATAATGACCGTTCAGGACCTTGGCAAGCCTAAAGGGTTTTTTGAGCTGTTCTTTTGGGCTGCTTAACTTGATATAAATGCAGTTAGGCATGACCTCATTTACCTCTTGTGGCAATGGATAATAGTGGCAAGATGTCAGTCTTTTATTTATCTGTTTTTATGCCAAGTTTTACTTTTTTTTTTTTTTTCTCTCTTCACTGCTGACCTTCAGGATATGCTTCAAAACCTTACCCTACCTCCCAGGTAGAAGAGAGACCATTTAAAAAAAGAAATGGGAAGGATCTCCATGTCTGTGTATTAGGGAAGGGCTTAATTGCTGTTGTCTCAGTTCCTTCCCTGCAACTGGATCACAGCACACAGAAGAGGATAGACAGTTAAGATGTACTTCAAGACACCTCTGTGATTTTTTCATCTCTTATTAGCTTGTATAGTGTTTCTGAGGTCCTGCAAGTTTCAAGGGATGTGCACAGTGCACACAGATGTCTTGATCATCTTCCAGGGCCACAAATAAATGACTTGTTCAGGGTTGCTTAGTTCCAGCTGTACACAGAAAGTAGATGTACAACACTGCATGGTCTTTGCCATACGATTAATTCACATAAACTTAATTTTGTATTATGTATTTTAACACTTGTTCATTAATTTCAGTCATTTCAATACAATGTTTCCTAAAACCATACTATTTCTCTGTATTGCTATAGTGTGCAGAGGCCTAATCCTCATACAGTCTCACTGGAATAAGTTGCTTTTACATGTACAGTTAGATGCAATCCTCTCATGAAAGATTTCCCTCTCAAATAAATAAAATTTGTATTTAAATTTGAACATTCCTCATATCTAAGCATGAATCCTCTCTATGTTCCTTTTCTATTTGGCAGCAGATTGTGTTCACACTTCTGTGCTTGAGAGGTGCACAGATCAGATGTTTTCCTGAGCTAAGCTTTCTTTGATAGGAAAGAGAGCAGTTGTTTGCAGGCTCCACAGCTCTGCACTGATACAGCTGCCTCTAATTTTAGCCACTTAGAAACACTTTGTCCAGTTTTTTGTCTGAGAGCCCTTGGGATTTAAAACCTACTATCTCCATAGTCCCAGGCTGTTTGGTTCACTTGCTTGTCTACAAAGGGTAGCCATTAAATCTAGTTTTAATGCAAATTGCTCAGCAAGAAGAAGGAAGCTCAGAAAAGTGGAGTAGTGTGATTGTTGTGTTGTGTCTTTTCACAAGTTTTGAAGGCATTCAGTACTTGCTGTCTTCAGCTTTTCTTATGGACAACTTTATCCCTGGGGCTTATGAGTGACTGTTTCTAGTTTACAGCCATGTTTCTGTTCTTAAGGGTGTTTTCATTCCCAATCTGATCATGCCCCAGTTAGAAAATCATACAGCTGCATTGAACTGAAGGGTAGAAAAGTTGTTCACTTTTGGCATCTTTTAGTATAACTTCCATCACAGAATTCAGAGTATATCTCAAAAGAAAGGTGGTAATATTTTCCTTTTGTAATTGTCATAAGGATGAGTTGATGTTCTGAAGTAGCTTGAGTATGAACTGTCCATAGCAGCCTGTGGCAGAGGGTTCTCAGAGTACAGTTTTGTCACATTTACAAACTATAGTGCTGACTACACAAGCCACTACTACAGCTAAAACTGGCTCATGAAGTACATTTGTAATGCCCCCAAAACATAAAGGTTTTAGATGCCATGTACAGCACTTAAAAAGAATAATTGCTTTCTATAATAGAATGATCATTTATTCCCCCATTAGTAGCATTACTGCTTATGTGACATTGCACTGTATGTGACATTAAGAAGGTTAGAAGTGAGACAGAGGTAAGTGTGTATATGAACATGTGTATATGCATGTGTGTGAGAACACAAATATGTATGTAAAAGTTCTCTATGTGTATGAGAGTAGGTGGGAGTGGAAAGAGAGAAAAAGGTATTCTCGAGTGCTCAATGTGTACAGAAAAAGCCCTCGTCTTGCCCAAGAAACCCTCATCTTGCAGCCCATTTGCAGTACCTCACAGCTGCCTTAGCTCCAGAGGACACATTTGCTCTAGGTTAAAGATGGAGGATGTAGTCCAGTAAGGGACCATGAATATAATTAGAGGACTGCAGCATCTCTCCTAAGAGGAAAGGCTGACAGATCTGAGATCAGCATTAGAGAGAAAAGAAGGCTCATGGAGCATCTTATCGATTTATATGAATGCCTGAAGCAAAGCGGACAAAGCCAGGCGTTTTTCAGTGGTGGCAGGACCAGAGGCAAGAGGCACAAACTGAAATGCAGGAAGTTCTGTCTGAACATCAGGAAACGCTTTTTCACTGTGAGGGTGACTGAGCACTGGCACAGGTTACTCAGAGAAGTTGCAGAGTCTCCCTCCTTGGAGATTTTAAAAAAAAATATCTGGACACAGTTCTAGGCAACTGGCTTTAGGTGACCCTGCTTGATCTGCTGAGTTGGACAAGATGACCTCCAGGGGCCCTTTCCAACCTCAACAATTCTGTGTTTATTTAGATTTCTGTCATCTGGACTAAGGTAAATTTTAGCAGACTAATCATTAAATGGAAGGCTGATTCTTCAGGTAACATCTTTTTAGTTCAAACATTCATAAGACTGTAACTCGTGTAGTTTTTAATTTTAATTTTAATTTTTATATACATTTTACTATGTTTTTATATAGTTTGTGTGTTACCTCTTGCAGCAAGGAACATTAGAACTCCTAGCGGTGCCAGCTCCAGTAAAGTGATATCTGAGGTAATTTGGACTAGTTCAAGTTCTGGAAGTGGTCTCATGACCAGAGGAAATAATTCAGGATAGACCCTGTGTTGCTTTGGCTAGACTGCGTTTGGTACTTAGATTATCACTTTGAATGATGTTTCAAAGGTAACTATTTTGCACTTGCACTTAGTCGTGCTGGTATGTGGTATACTTCATGTGTGGTATACCTCTTTTAATTTTTTTGGCTGGTGTGCACTATGTCCTTCAATTTTTTTTGGGGGGGGACTGCATTCATCTTTTCTCCTTGCCAAGGTTTATTTCTTTTGCTCACCTTCTCTAAGATGGCTATTATGTTCCTTGGATTATTTTCCCCTGCAAATCTAAAAATAGTTTGAAAATGTTTAGAGGATATTTGGAACCTGCAATGAGTAGCAAATTGCAGGATTGTTGCTCCATGGCCTATTTCTACTTTAACATGCTATTCAATGATTGCATAACTGAAGTGATGAACCCAATTCTTTTGTCTAGTTATTTCCTGTGAGGAATATCCTCATATACTGGTATAGGAAAAGAAAAAGTTACACTTATTAAATAACTTAGTAGTTTTCATATCCTAAAAAAATGGAATATGGTAAAATCTTTGAAATGAAGTTATAATTAAATTCTAAGTATGATGCTTGAGGTTTCAGTACAGAAATTGTTTTGAAAAATATAGAAACCATTTTATTATTGCAGCAGTGGTGGAGTTTGACAATTTTTTTTCCTCATCTTTCAGTAACCAAATTGCAATGTGTTCGCTGAAGTTAAGTAGCTATAATTCATGGAAAGTAGGATCATATCTCAGTGAAATGTGCCCAAAATAGCACTCTACAGTTAAATGAAATAAAGTAGTGTAGACAAAATTTTTGAAATACATAAGCCACTTTTAAAGTTAGTATAAAATCTATCTTTTCCCTTTAATAATTAGCCCCATTTGAAAAAGATCTTTAAAACACTGCCAGAAGTCCTATGATGTTTAGCTTTCTTTTTCAATCCCTTTATTTATATTTTTTTACCGCTTTCATATATTTTTTGGATTGCTTTTTATTTTCTGTAAATGTTGGCACCCTTTCAGCTAGGTCCTCTGTGGCTGCTCTTCCTCTAATCACATTGCCTCTTGACGTCTACTGTTGCTGCTAAAACCCATGCTATGCAGACAGTAGTCTGCATTGTTAAAGTTCTCCCTAGCACTCTTCCTCAATCTTTTTTTAATCAAACGACCACTTTTTGAAAAATGTTATTTTTAAAACCAAGATTCAAGTCTTGCTGGTAAAAGTGAAGTCAAGGGACATAGGGTCAAGAAAAGGGCTAATAGAGTTTTATTTTATATTCTGCACTGTTAAGAGAAGGATTGGTGCTTTAGAGAAGATTATAAAATCACAGACCGTTGTTTGTGGCTGCTGAAGGTGAGAAAGTTAAAAGTGAGGTTGACAAGGAGAGGAAAGTATGATTTGCCTGCAGTATATAAGTGCATCAGTATTTTTCTTCACAGGAAGTTGGAGACACTCCTTTAAGGGCTTATCTGATAATGGCTACTGTCAGCTACAGACTATCAATTTACAGGGACCCTCTTATCTGGTGCAAGGCAATTCTTAACATTCAAGCTTCTGAGCACTTCATTCTCCGTGTTGCAATTTCTTAGGTGCCAAAATATGAAATATCTGATTCTGGAATTCAAAAAAGTGATGGTACCTGGGAGGGAGAGGGAGGCAAGGCTGAAACCAGATGCCAATAATTGTGTATTATATACTGTTAAAAAGGCCAGATTTATTGACGGTGTAATCAGCGAAATCAATGAGGAATTCTGAGGAATTTAATTTAATATGTTTCTAATCCATAAATACCATTGTTAATCTATACTAGAATTCCTGCTCTCCTAGGATGTACATATTTTTCTCAAACCTCACATGTATTCTTCATCTGAAATGCTTTGTTCATTAAGTGAGTTTCTAACTTTTGAATCTGATACCTGTTTATTTATCTTAGCCTGGACTCCAACAAACTGTGAGTTTCTTGGGCTCCCCTAACCCTCATGGTCGTCATGGAGCTAACGTGATAGCAGTATATACTCAGGCTCCTTAATTAAGTTACAGCAGTTTGCCTCTAACTTAGGAAATAATTCTGTTTTGTGAGCATTTTGATTGTTCGCTTGATTTGTATCTTAAAATAACAGTAGTACTTTTTTATCTGCTAGGATTTTCTCAGTCATTATACAACAAAACAAAGCAAAGCAAAAATCCCACATTTCTTGAACTAGCAAGAAATTCCAGCCAATTTTAAGATCTGTTTCAAGAAAATAACTCATCAGACACAGAATTTAAGTAGACAACAGGCAATATTTTCTCATTAAGTCTTTCTTACTAGTTGTTAAATTTGTTATGGAAAGTAACGGTTTTAAGAATAGCTTTTTTTAAAAAAAAGTTTTCACTGTCTATGTGTGTGCTAATAAATGAAACGGCTGATAAAGCACAGCTCAGATTTGTACAGTTGATCTTACCTCCCAAAGCACAGCAGTTTGATTTTGTGTACTGGAAACACACCCTGGCCTAGGGTGACTCTCAAGCCTTGCTCTGGACTCTCTGAAAACTTCTAGCTGACCCAAGCTGCATCAGTGCCAGAGAGAGTGCTATCTATTTAAAAGTAGAGGTGGCTCTACTATAGAGCTTGAATCCTGCTTAAGTTATTGGTGTTGATATTGACTTTATAAATAAAAAATAAAAAGCTGGTACATGCAACTTTCAACATGGACAGCTGCAAATAGCTATTTCCCTTCTTTTTCCAGCACTATTTATCCTTCCAAAACACCATGGCAATGATGGAAGCTATTCTTTTCAATATCAGTTGTCTCAGTCCTTTTTCCAAAACACTGTGGTTATAAATTAATGGTACGGATGCCATAAGAAGACAATACATTTAATCTGAAGGGAGATCCCAGTTCTCTTTAAAATTAATGTATACTTTGGTCTGACAGTGCAAAGCAGTATTACAGTCCAAATGATAAATGTAGTATAACTGAAAGTAACATTCGGTTGCCAAGATCAGCTGCTTTGGGACCAGTCTTGGACCAAATAACGGTAAAGATGATGGTCCACCTAGTTTGGAGGTGTTGCTGAGGCTAAGTCAGACTACACCTTGTGTCAAAACAGCTTCAGTAAATAATAAAAGATGTGTCCTTGTCGTAGGGGACTGTTTTTGAAGGGAGTGGAAGACCCTGTTTGCAGGCCAGACCCACTTCTTAGGGCAGTCTGCTGCCTCCCTGGGACCAGGGTTAAGGATGTACACAGAAAACTCCATATACTAGTTCAGCCCTCAGATTACTACCAGTTAATAATTTCTCAGGTAGGCAGTGATGAAGTTAAATCAAGATGTCCAAGGACAGTGAAGAGAGACTTCAGGGTCTTGGGATAGCTGGTTATGTGATCAAGAGCACAAGTAGTATTCTCCTCTATGCCATCATTTTCAGGGATTGATGAGGGGTTGAACAAGAAGAGCCAGAAGATCAATTCCTGTCTCCTAGCCTGGTGTCAGCAGCAGGACTCTGGGTTCTTTATCCACAGGTTGGTGGAGCCAGTAGTGTGTCCAGGTGGCCAAGAAGGCCAATGGTATCCTGGCTTCTATCAAAGAGAGTGTGGCCAACAGAACTAGGGAAGTCACTGTACCTCTCTACTCAGCACTGGTGAGCCCACACCTCAAGTATTGTGTTCAGTTTTGGGTGCCTCAATATATGAAAGACACTGAGGTGCTGGAGTGGGTCCAGAGAAGAGCAACAAAGTTGGTGAAGGGTCTAGAGAACAAGTCTTATGAGGAGTGGCTGAGGGAACGGGTGCTATTTGGTGTGAAGAAAAGGAGGCTCAGAGGAGACCATACAGCTTGCTACAATTACTAGAAGAGAAGTTGTAAAGAGGTAGATGTTGGTTTCTTCTCCCAGGTAACAAGTGATATGGCAAGAGAAGATGGCCTCAAGTTGCTCCAGGTGAGGTTTAGGTTGAATATTAGGAAAAATTTCTTCACTGAAATAGTTGTCAAGCACTGGAACAGGCTGCCCAGGGAAGTGGTTGAATCACCATCACTGGTTGTATTTAAAAGTTGTGTAGATGTGGTGCTCTAGGGACATGGTTTAGGAATGGATTTGGTAAAGTTAGGTTAATGGCTGGACTCAATGATCCTAATGGACTTTTCCAACTTAAACTATTCTATGATTATATCTTAAAAAAAAATCATAGATTTTTGTGCACGTTTCTCAGATACAGATTGCAAATGTAAAATCAGGGCACTGTTTGGCTGGCTGGTATGCAGTACTGTCATTTTCAAAATTACTGCTGGGCTGCAGAGGAATACTTATGCAGTGATATGCTTATTGTTTTAAATATTGTGACTTGCTGAGATAAAAAATTTCTTAGGTTTTTGTACATTTGCCTGAGGACCAATGACTATGCTTAACACACTTGTTTTCTGGATGGAGTGTACAATCTCTAGATTGTACTAGAT
This sequence comes from Merops nubicus, assembly GCF_000691845.1. Lineage (NCBI taxonomy): Eukaryota > Metazoa > Chordata > Aves > Coraciiformes > Meropidae > Merops > Merops nubicus. The sequence continues at coordinate 19,762 of NW_008595723.1, forward strand.
GCAAGACTCTTCTTACCTTGCTATTTCTGAACCTTAATACACATTTTCAAAACTATTAGATGGGTTGAGAACTCACGTACAGATCTAGCTGATTGCTTTAGCCCCTGTTTTTGAGAGTGCGTGTTCACAAAGACATAGAATCAGAGAATCCTTTAGGTTGGAAGAGACCTTTAAGATCATCAAGTCCAACCATTAAGCCAACACTAATAAGTCCTCTGCTAAAACAGATCAGAATCTGTCAGGATTGGAAGGGACCACAAAGATCACCCAGTTCCAACCCCTCTGCCATGAGCAGAGACACCTCACACTAGATCGGGCTGTCTAGGGGACATTCATAAGATCTCTTCGCCTCCCTCGACCTGCTGGCCACACTTCTCTTGATGCAGCCCAGGATCTGGTTGGCTTTCTGGGCTGCAAGTGCACACTGCTGGCTCATGTTGAGCTTCTCATCCACCAGCACCCCCAAGTCCCTCTCCTCAGGGCTGCTCTCCAGCCAGTCACTGCCATCAGTGTGTTATAATAAACCCAAAGCACAGCACTGTATTAGCTACTAGGAAGAAAATTAACTTTGTCTCAGCTGATACCAGGATAGGATGTATTTCTAACATCAGAATATGGGAGCTGAAGGATTCCTACTATTCCTACGATTGTCTTCACTTTTCTTTTTACCTACAAGCTTTATTTAGCGTTGGGGTTTTTCTTTTTTGGGTTTTTGGTTTGGTTTTGTTTTCTCCTCAGATTCTGGTCTTTAGAATGATTCTTTTTTTGAGCTCAGTGCAGTTAGTTTTCCCTTTTAATGGGTCAGGCTCTCCAGCGGTGTCTCAGAACCTGGAATGACTCACAGTTATCCAGCCTCTGTTTGTGCGTCAAGGGAGGCAAAGTCTGTTTCATAAGATCTCTTCAGTGACTAAATAGGAGAATGAGGTACTCGGGTATCAGAAGTTTTCAGATAATGTCTACATCTTTTTTTTTTCCACTGAAAAAAATAATTTCTTAGGGGGAAAAAAAAAAATTTGAGTGATAAACTTAAGCAATTATGTCACACTGATATGGCAATTATATCTATGAACTAAGATGATTTGCTTTATATTTATTTGTATTAAAATTAGGTGCTGTGCAGGTCATTAAAAAAGAAGAGTGCTTCTTCCAAAGAGAATGTACTGCTAATTTTTTGTCTTTTAAGGGTTTTATTAAGAGAAAAAGTAAGAAACTTTTTTTCCTTCCTTAATAAAGGTTTAATATCAAATGGTGATAATGTAAGAAAGAACAGTGTTATTTTTAGAAAGCAAGCATTCCACACTAGACACAGGCAGCAGCATGACTCATGGTAGCAATTTCTGTATAAACAAGCTAAAGAAAAATATATGAGAAAAGTATTTTTTTTTTTAGATGTTGATTTTCAAAATTACACTGAACTGTTCAGCTTTATAATAAACTTTCAGTAAAATTGTTTAAAGCTTAACATTGTAATTATATCTTTTCTTGGTTCACTTTTTATAAATTCCTATGCCAGGTGCATCGTAATTTTCACATCTTCCAGTAGTAGATTCAGCATATTAAACACATTCTGTTACTTGGGGTTTCTGTAGAATATTCAATAACTGGTTTTAATTTTTATTTTATGTGTCATATATACTTTCACCTGCAATATATATAATGCTTATATTCATATATATGAGTCAAAGTGACAGAAGGCAAGTTCAGAATGTCAAAGGTGGGTTTTTGATGTGTTTGGGTTTTTTTTCCCCACTTAGAGCAGAAAGTGGCAAGTTCATTTGTGATAATCTTTGCTTTCTATGGGCATTGCCACACACAGTTTTCTTCTGGGCTTTCAAAAAGGCTATATTGTGGAAGGTTCCATCCTGTCGTTCATACTTCTTTTGTATGATCAATTTTAAACAGTGGTTGATAAAGCAGTATTTTTATTATTATAAAAGACAGACTTTCTGAATGAGATTGACTGTAAGTGAAAGCTGAAGCAACATTTCCTTGAAAGTATCTTTACTTAAAGTGCTACCTTTAATTAGAGTGGAATACACAAGTTCTATCATATTTCATCCAAAACATAAAAACACTTGGGGAAAAAAAATTTACCTGGCTGAAGGTCAAGAAATAAGCAGTACATTAAGTTCCAAGAAGCACACTGAAAATATGGATGTGTTTAAAAGCAACTTGTACGCTGACCTTCAGAAAGAATAGAGCCAGATGATGCTTTTATTTAAAGCAAAAGGCTTAATCTTTTTATGAATCAGATGCATTATGATAATCAGCATCAGTTAACAGTCTTCACTGAGAAATATTATTTTTGACATTTCTAGACTTAGACTAGTTTCACCACATAAAGAAAAGACCTCACCCTTCACTGGCTTTGGAAGAATAAACTATCAAAGGAAAAAAATGTGCAAAAAGTTACCTAATAAACAAATGAGTGAACTTTAAAAGTACTTAATCTTAAAGCAGTTCTTTAACATTTGGTGTTATAACCACTGCAATCCATAGTTGTCTTCAATGTAAAGACCACCTCTGACAATACAGGTCTGCAAAATGCAGTCACTCAAACATAATTAATGGTCTTTAAGGTGCAATTTTTCTCTGCATGGTGAGTTCAGGTGTGTGGCTGTGCACCTCTTGTAAATTGCAGTCAGTCACTTTGATTTCTAAAAGAGTATGTTCTCAGTTCTTTAGTTTTTCTGTCCTCTCTGAAGTTTAGTTTTATACAGGCTAACACAAGTGTCTCTTTTAAAAGTTTGCTAATTTGCAGTTCGTGGGCCAGTCACACTTTTTCCCAATTGGATGACAGTGTTAAAATGCAAAAATTAATATACAAAAGTTGGAGTTCAGGTTGTTCTGCGCACTCAGACAAAAAGACAGTAATGAGAGCTGACAGGTCTGTACCTTTCTTTTTTCATGTAAGGAATAATTGAGTACCTTAACTGATAAATTCAATAGAACTATGTTTTCTGCCTTTCTTTGGCTGTTCTCTTAATACAGGCAATTTGTACTAGAAAAGGTGGATACAGTATGAGTATTGAAAAGTTATAACCATTTAGTTATGACACAAATGTTATAAATTCGTTCTTTCTTCATCTGCTTGCTGCTACTTCTCTATTTCCAAAGCCATATATGTGAGCAGAATCTTGTACCATATTTGTTCTTGCAGCTTCATTACCAAATTGCGTTCTCAGAGGTGAATTTGCTGGAATTTTGAGAGAATATTAAAGGGAACCATCTTTTATCTTTCAGGAGATGGAAAACAACAACAAATGTATGAAATAGCACTTATAGGCTGATTGACAAAATGTTTCTCTTGCATTTACACTACATTTTCTTGACTAAATCACAGTAGTATATCCTGGTATGGCATCCAAGAGATGTTCTGGAGAAACAATCATCTCATACTCATCCTAGATCTCTGAATGTATTCCATCAACTGTTAGTTTCCTATGTTGAACTTTTTTGGATCGTCCTGGACTTTCAGTGAGGAAGGGAAGGGGAAAATGTGAACCTAGGGAAAAAGCTGTATTGGAAACTGAATTTGGAATCTGTTGAATTCTAGCCATGATGTCCCTGGGTTGCTGCTTAACAGACCTTGTAGAAGCAAAGACATGTCTTTCTCTTCTCTCATGGTAAATAGTTTATTACAATGAGCAGGATTCTTCACAGTGGTAATTGCAACTTCAATTCTCATTTCCTTTATATTTTGTATTCTGACATTACATACGAAGAATTGTCAGGCCTCTGAATACAGCATCACTCAAACATACAGAGACCTCTCCAGAGAGCATAAATTACAAAGAAACCCCAGAAACACAGTCACATCTTTTCCCAATCTTTTGCCTCTTTTTAAAGGGAAAAAGAAGTGTGATAGAGCAAAAGCTATTGTGAAGAATAACCTCCCCCAAATAAGTTGATTTTAGCCTGTATTATTTTAGTGATGCAGGTTGTGGCACAGCTCCAGAAACAATTGTACAACTGTGGAAGAGAAAGCTTCAATCACTGGAGCAGGAAAAAGAAGAATGGGACAGGATGTAATGCAGAAACATTAATATGTTTGGCCAGCTTCACTGCCAAATCCAGTACAAGCTACACTCCCAACAACTTGCAACATTTAAGACTTTTCCAAATGGCTCTTGGGCTTCAAGCATACCCTCTGATGCCTCACTTGAGAAGCTTTTGTAATCTTGAAAAATTAGCTGATTTGGGCTCAAAACTGTCTGGTAGCTGAATCTAAACCAGCTGGATAAGGGGCCAAGCTTTCTGTCAAACATTAAATGTCTGAGAACAGAAGTACTTGTCCTTTCTAGCAGGAAGACACAGCAGGGATGAAACAATTCTTTTTTTTTTTTTTTTTTCCTGTTTCTTTCTCTAAATTTTGTCAATAAATAAGAATGGTTAGAACAGAAACAGCTTAGAAGGGACCATCCCTGTCAGATGAAGTGACAAGGAGTGACAGCTGGTCGTACAGACATGGGAGATGGATTTTGCCCTGTATGAGTTAGCAAGGAATCATCATTTATTTTCAAAGAAAAACATCTCAACTACCTTTCACATGGCTTGCTGATCAGCAGACTATTTCAGAGAGCAGAGTCAAGCCCACAGAAAAAGAAATCCAACCAGGAAACCATATATGGTCTTTTCTCAGCTTCTCAGAACCTTCTTTTTTGAAAGATGTTGCTAGAGTAATTTCTGTTTATTGTTTTCCCTGTTTCTAGCTGTTCAGCTTGCCAGATGAACATAATTACTGTCAGAAAATTACATTTATTAGAAGTAAAATTGAATTACCCTTACCATTCCCTCCCAATCTTGCATCTGAAAGGATTAGAAGGGTGTAGATTGCAGACCACTGTACTGTTGTCACAGAAAATCCCATATTCCTCCTCCTTCTACCTTTTCTTGCAGATTCTCCATTCCAAACATAATAAAGAGTTTCCATTCATTGACTGGTCAGTCTAATTGTTCCTAAATCTAATTGTACTGCTTTTTCCATTAGGGGATATTAAATGGTGCATTCTTTGCAAACTCGTTTTAGCATCTGGCCAAAGCACATCTCGCCTGGAAACCAGCTATCTACTCTGGGTGCAGCACTCACCTACACTGCGAATCTGAGGGATGGTCTTATTATGCTCTGATTATCTGTGTACAAAGGATTCCTGATATGGTACTCATTTTTTTTCTTCTTCTTGGTCTCAATAGCCTTCACTGTGTAAAATGCTTTTTGAAATTCTTATAGGTTAAGTATGATGGCATTGACTTATTAGATTATCAGGAGATGTCTGTATAGATAATGTACATTTTTGGAATGCAAGCTGGTGGTGGAACATTCTTCCAAAATATTAACTGATTGATATAAATGCCCACTAGAAAAATCTGCTATTTCAATGATTCTTACAGTGAATAACATGAAGCTCTATCAGCATACCTGCATCTGTGCACCAGGGCCACAGCTGAAATTTACAGAAATTTCATGGCACATGACAGCTAAAATTTTTTAAAAGTAAAGTGGAAGATTGAAACAAATTAATTAATCTTTTCACATTTGTGTAGAATAAGGTATACAGAGAATCTCAGTTTTCTAGATTACTAATAAAGACAAATATTTTATCTATATTACTATAATTTACATCAGACATAAGCAGGTTACAAGGCTGAGGCATAAGATGAATGCAATTGTCAAAACATGGGGTTTAGTTCCATTTCATATTGCTTTGGGTGCCACATTTGGCCTCGCACTTCCTTTGCAACCTTATATACACATATACAAATGCATACATAGATGTGTATGCCTACATTGTATATTTTTTATATATATAAAAATGCAGCTTAAGATTGATGATAGCTCAAGTAAACAGAGTATGGAGTGATGCATTTGTGCAGGTAAATTCAATCTTCTTATAGGCATTACTTTTTTTTCCAGTTTTCAGTTTTTGAACACAGAAGTTCTGAATAAAGAAGTACATTTATTTGTTTTTACATAAAATCCTCTTCAAAGATTAACACAGCAGACAATATGTATGAGTATAGACCCAGTGTGGAGCCACTACTAAGCAAAGACAAACAGCAGAACAGTAGGTGCCTTTTGTAATCATAAGTAGAGGGTTACACTGATATTCTAAAGGAAGTGCTTCATGCTGAACTGCTATAAATCTGAGAGCTGACAGCAAATTGAAAATTCTGTATACCTTATTTTAGAAGAGGATATTGAAAGCCTATTTTTAAACGTTTTTCATCACTGAATCTTCAGTGTGTAGCTCTTAGGAGGCAGAGGAGGACAAGGCTTTCTTGCTCCATCTACTCACATTAGGAACAAAGTTCTCCTCCTTTTACTATCATCTGCCTATTCCTTCTTTGACCCTTATAAAATAATGCTCTATTCATGCTTGCCATTGCTAGACTGCTCTCATGCTTCTGCTTTCCTGGGAAACATTGGAAGGATTCTGCAGTTCTGAAAAGATTCTTGTTCTCAAAGGTATTTTCATAAGCCAAGCATGTTTCCAATATAATGGTTCCTATGGAAATTCTCTTCTCTAATGCACAATATGGCTAGGATTCCTCCTTCCTCTCCATTACTCTTTTGGATCAATCTTGATTACAGGCAGGGAGGGATGATACCTAGACGTTCTACTCTGCAATTTCCAAAGTGTCCAGTTTCATAGTTTGGGTTCTAATAGCTTTAATGTCCTTCCTTCAGAGTGGAACAAAACGTAATACAGATGATCAGTGAAGAAGTTCTCTGCCAAACCCATTTGAAGTGTCTAAACCTGGAAATGGAAGAACAGAGATATTGTTCCAGATATGTCATGAAAGACTAAACTCTGGAGAAGAATGTCAGGCCAGCCCCCATTACCAAATTCTGCTTCTTGTTAGGAATAAAAATGGAAAGCTGCCATGCTCTGAGATGGCTTTAATCTTGTTGTGATTATCTGTCAGATTAAGAGGTAAAGAAGGTAAACCTTTCTACTTCAGACTGATCTTTTTCTCCTTTTCTGAAATTACTTCTTCACATCAGAAATTATTCATTCATGGGTCCAGGGAAAGGTAAATGTAAATGCCTTGGAGCTGAGATGATAAGTCAAAGATATCCCATAATTAATTAGATTCACAGAAGTAATTTTACTATATTCTTAAAATAAGTTATATGTGTGCTTGAAATGGCAGTAGCAAAATAAATCTTCAACTGCAATAATATTTCAGCTTGGAAAACACTAAAACATGGATGTGTGGTCCTTCACCCTGGACACTTGTGTGAGGTTGCTGACATCCTTGACTTCAAGCAGAGGTGTGATTGCAAGATTAGGGCCTATAAATTTGCCTTGACCAGTAGTTCAAGCTAAGTGAAAACAATGACCTTTCAAGATTAAGACCTTATTTAATAAAGATACTTCTATTTTTATAGGCTGTTCAATATAATGCATATTGCATGTGTACAAAATAAGTATGCAGTCGCTAAACTCAATGCAGAACTACAGAAGCATACTTATTGTCTTTTTATTCTCTTTGCATCTAGTTGGCAGCAATCGATCCAAATTAAAATCCTGTTCTGAAAGTAGTTGAACCATTTTTTTTTTTCTAAAGTAGTTGTCAAAAGACAGCAAAGTGTAGTGGTTAAAAATATTAACTGAATCTAAATGTGCTTATCCTAAGAACATCTCAGTACTGCAGTAATTTAAGTGATGCTTTGATTAGACTTCTTTCTACTGAAAATAATTAAACTAATAGAGGGAGAATGTATTAAACAAAAATAGCCATTAGCAAAGCTAGAGAAGAAGTAATGACATCAGGTAGCTGTGTAGTTGATCACAAGAATACAGGACACTACACTTTAGATGGGTAAGGTGAAAACATTACCAGAAAAAAAATGTGAATTTCTAAGTTATAAAGCTATATAACCATTAAAAAGTGAATTTGGGTCATCCTGTAAAAGGAGTATGTACAGAAACAAGGGGCCATCTGGAAGCAATAGAAGTTTGTAATGCACCCACAAGATTTAATTTACTCATGTCCCCATCTCTCTCTATATTTCATAAGGTTGTTCTCTTCTTCCTTATGATGGAAAGATACCATGCTATGAGGAGCCTTTAATATTGTTATGATTACATGACGAATTAAGGGGTTAAGAAGGCAAACCTTTCTACTTTGGATTGACTTTTTTTTCTCCTTTTTTGAAATTAATTTTTCATATCAGAAATTATTCATTCAGGGGTCCAGGGCAAAGTAAATGTGAATGCCTTGGAGCTGAGACAATCAGTTAAGGATGTCCCTATAAAAATCATGTTACAAGAAGCTAAGTTACCTACCTTTCATTTGTGGTGCTGAAAATATTACAGTAACATCACTATTGAATATGAAATGTTTATGTTTAAATTAAGCATGGTGTGGATTCCCTGTAACAGAAGAAAAAAGAAATCTTCCCTACATAGATTTTTTACAGAACCAGATAAATTTGCTTAGGTGAACACATTTTTCCCACATAAAATACATTATTTTTAACTGCTTGTTTTCAATCCTTGAGTGATTGCTAGAGCTAATAAACATGAGATATTTTTTTGAAATCACAACCAGAGCTGAAGTGTTTAGGTCTGGATTTACCTGTACAGGAAATTGCCTCTATCCATTTTGAAGTGGCATTTTTCATCAAGATCTGTTCATTTCTGTTGTGCTGATAGTATTCTTCTGGAACAACTAGTGAAGAAAAATAAATTAAGGATGCTGAATTGGTACTTAAATACTGAAACAGCTGTGGTATCAGTGTAGTCAGTTTGCTGCAGTTATGCTTTCTAGTCCATTCAGTCACAGGTTTGAGTTATATGCTTTGTTTAATCACATAACTTCTTTGTGTTCAGGCTTTAAGGTATTGCTCTAGAAAATTATATAAATGAATTTTTTTTGTGTGAGTCAATTTGATATATTGTTTTGCTCTCCCTATTTAAAATGTTATAATGAAGTCTGCAGAAAATCTCTGAGACCTCCTTCATCATATTTGTAAGGTGTTTAGTGATCTTAGGCATTTAGTTTTTCTGAGGTGCTACTATTAGCAACAAAATTTTTGTTTTCTTGAACATATATGTACGCCTACAACACCAAAGGTTAACAGTGTATATTACACAAGAATATATTTGATTTAGCAGCACTCGGAGCGTGAACACTGTCTCTTACTTGGCAAATGAAGGCAACTTCTGTGAATAGGCTAGTATTATAGCCATTCTTACACAAAATAAATAATTTATTTTAGGAATAATTTGCATTATATCTGAAAGTAATACTGTAGTACTGTTGGCAAAGCTACTCTATTTGATGAACTTTTTCATCACAATCTGTGATCTTGACATATAAGGCAGGACACTTATTTGAAAGCAGTGATTGTTAAGAGAAAGAAACTATTATAAGAATGATGGTTCAGAAGAAATTACATAATTCTAAACTGTTATGTAATTCTAAATAGTTTTTATGTTCTTAATTTGAGTTTTCCTTCTGGACTACCATTGTTCAAAAGATCTTTTTTAAAGTCTAAATCATGGTTCTATATTTTTGAAGACATCAAAAGAAACTTTCCTGAAACTACCACTGAAAATAGGAATTTAGAATAAAGTACCATAAATAATGGTGTAGATGAATCTTGACAAAATTATCACGATACTCTCCTTCTCCTTAGTGCTACTTTTTGAAATGGGAGGTAAGCATTTCATATACAGGAGGCATGTCAGAATTAAATATCTCAACACAGTAAAAAAGAAATCTCTTCATGATTCACTTTTCAAACCAGTCAAGATTAAGTTAAATGAGTCACTTTCCATCTCCTGATACAAGACCTATCTTGCCTGTGTTGCAATGCAGTACAGATGAGCAGAAACTATCTAGACATTTACTAGTCTGTTTAGTGAATGAGAGCCCAGGTCTCTGATTTGTCTCCCCAGAAAAGGAGAAGGGCATCATTGAAACCTGTGGGGAATCTGAGAAGAAAATAGTGTGGATTCCTGTCTAACATTATTGATGAAAGCTAAATGTCTGCTCAGAACCATAATCAAGCGCAGGAGGAGACAAAACATTTGTGTGAGATGTTTAAGTAGAATTGAGGTGAAAAGGAGCCCTGTTGTGAAAAAACAGGCTATTGGGGGGTTTAGATCTAATAAATACCTGGTTCTTGAGGAAAGGAAAGAGAGACTGGAATTCACTGTGTACTTTAAATAAATTAACTCCTTCCAGCAGGGGTGCCTTGTAATTGCTTGGGTTTTTTTCTTCCAGTTACTTTGCATCAGCTGTAAAGGTTTTTAACTAAGGGTTCAAAAGACTAGCCATCATAATGAACCTATCCTTGGAATCACAGCTGAGTTTTTCACCATCAGTAGTTTCAACATTTCCAGCAGGCCACAATGTAATACTCCATTTATTTATTTATTTTCAATGACAGTCTTTCAGTTTGTTAAAGCCTTAACATCATAATTTTTTCCTTCTCAAGGTTGACAGACTTACAGGACAGATTGGAATAGTATGTTCCTTTCTGATTTTAATTTTCTTTTTTTTAAATCTGATGTTTCACTTTCAGCCAGATGGAACTGCCTCTCTTCCCATGACTAAGCCAGATGTTGGTTTGCATCAAGCTTTTGGCAAGGAGTTCATATAAGCTTTGTACTGACTGATGCATCTGCATATCAGCCTCATTAATAATGTACAGTCTCACTGCAGTGAATAAGTATGACCATCTTTTCTGTATAATTAATTTATATAGGCTTATCATTGCTCTAGTTAAGTGTAGTGATACCTACAGGTATGCTAATCAATAATGCTTAGTGATTTGCTAAAGTGAGTCTATAACAGCTTTTAAACAGTTATTTTAAGCCTTTGTAAACTAAAATTCAGAGCATCCTGATTTAAAAGGAAACATGCACATGCATAAGATGTGTCCATCACTGGGAATAGAGGAACCCAAGGCTTGAATTATATGGTGTGGAAAGGAAGAACTCAGCAGCATAGTATGTTTGACAGTCTTTTCTCCTTTCTTGTGCTCTCCAAGACAAAAATGGGAAGGTATTTTTTTTTTGACGAAGTTCTTCTGGAGCATTAAGAAACAGTGGTGTTTGCTAGACTGAAATTCTATTATGAGTCAGATGGAGGTGTGTGGATAGACCACAGCTCAGAGCTGTTGTTAACCCCAGGTTTTCGAATCATCTGTTGGGTGTTAAATACCATGAAATCAGCTTGAACATTATGCATTTTGTTCTGGTTACTTTTAAAAATAATACCGTTGTTATTCTGTCTCTGGGTTCTAAAATTTAGAGTGTGCATCTAATTTGAGGCTTTCCTCTGTATCAGTGAGGGCTAGAAACTTAATCCTTTAACTAAGACTCTAAAAGGAGTACAAGTCTCCAGAAGCTGTAGCTTAAAAAACACAAAAATGGAATCATATGCAAAATAAAAATAAAACCTGTTGGTCATGCTGCTAGGGAAGGGCCTCTGTAATGTATCAGATCTTGAACAGTTCAGTTAGCCCATGATCTGGGCTTATAAACACATTCCAGTTTTAGAAGACACAAGTCTGCCTTTGAAGCTTGCCAGAGCTATATACCATGTTGAAAAATTATTATGGAAAAAAAAAAAAAGTTCTTTATTTGAGGGGAGACCTACATTACTAAGTGCTGTTATGTTTCATAACACTTGCAAATGAAGCAGTTTCAGTTCTTTCTAGACTACAGTTATTGAAATTATTTTAAATAGCATATTTATCTTCCTGGTAGCATCTGTGGATATGTCCAGATTTCAGGGAAGATGTGTTTTACAGCGCCTGGAGTCCTGAGCTCCTGATTGTTCAGATCAGGGAATGCCTGTCATTTTCTTCCAGGTTTTGTTTCCTTTCCTCCTTTCTGGGGGAGCCTGGGAAAGCAGGAACATGGGTGCATACTGATATCTTGTCCTATCATTTAGCTGGGAACATGGTTAATGAAGTCAATACAGATCTGAAAACTGGGAAATACACAGCTACAATCCATAGTCTCTCAGAGATCATCTGGAAATCAGACTTGCCAAAGTTTGAGGCTTGCAACATGCCTTCATGATCAGTTACTCCAAAACGGAAAGCCTACAACTAGTTTATGGATACTGTGCTATAAACTAAAAAAAAACAAAACAAAACACTGTAATACTCATAATAAACCTGACACACAGTTCACAGTAAAGATACTTTCCATTAAACCCTACCACAATACCCAGATCCACAAGTAATGAAACGGGCGAGTAAAGTATGTTTACGTCTACAGCATGTGTGGATGAGCTGTGCATGAGCTAGACAGGCTGATAATTGGTGCTTGTAATGGCAGGTAGTTTTCTGCATTTTGGGGAATAACAAAGATTGTTTTCTTTTTCATGCAAACTGTTGAAATTCTGGGTCTGGGGTGCACACAGTTCAGATTGTTTTTTTCTTCTGACAGAATTCCAGCAATACCTTCTCAATGAAGGGCTAGAACTAGCAGCTTTTGTTTCAGTTGAGAAATTGGAAGCTCAGATTTTAATGATATTAGTGCTGCATCACTATTAAAATATTCTATAGCTTCAGATGAGTCAATTAATACATTGTTTCATTTTCTATATCTAAAGACTGGAATAGTAACTTCACAGGAATGTTTAGAGATGTTATTAATTAGCTAATGCAGAAGTGTAAGCATGAATTCTCCTGTGCCTCTCTCCAAGAGCTTAGTAATTCCTTCAGAGAAATAAAAATTGCATTATTCAAGTTACAGGACAAATTTAGATTTGCAGATGTTCCCAGATTAGAATTTAGTCAAGACAGTATAAATAACACTTCTATTACTCTGAAAAGTATGTATGGAATTGTAATAAAGGGCCTTTGTTTTCTTACAACTTGGCTTCATTTCACATAACGCATACACATTTCACAAATAATATACAATTCTGGCCTATCAGAGTATTATCAAATATAAATCTACAGATAAAAATAGAACATATTTCTTTTACTTCATATCTAGCACAGGATTTGTGCTGTTCATAACATATAATGAAAAAAAAACCTAGATAAAAGCAATTTGTATAAAACTTTATTTAGATTACATAGGCAACTTTTCTTGAGATAGGGATCTTATCTTCATTGATGCCTTGTGTCTGTCTTTTCCACTGAAATGACTGAAATTTAATAGAATAAATTGTAATAAGAACTGTAAGGCTTTTTTTTTTTTGGTGCATGTGTGGGAGTTTTTTGTGGTTGGATTTTTTTGTGTTTTTTTAAAAGTGAGTAACTTTTCTGGTAAATTCTCTGTTTTAATAATAATATCTTCTAGTCAGAGAACTATAATTTTACTTTTCAGATACCTTCTTGAATCGGACACATAAAGCTATTGCTAAATTTTCTAAATTGCTAACTTGATAGTTCTGTTGATATTTTTATAACGGACCCACTAGTTGCAATTTTTCTCCTTCTGTACAAAGAACTTCACAAATAGCTGAAATGGTAAGTGAAGCAATAAAGGCCTTATAACTGACATTTTCAAAATACATTTATGTATTATTTGTGCAACATGCCCAGCAGTCGAAATCATATGAGAGATAAAATATTCAATGTGTTTTCATTATTGTAGTCCATTTAACTAATGAACAAAAGAAAACTTGAAAATCATTTATAAAGATATTTAGTAAAAAGATGCAAGTGTTATTTGGATTATATAGGAGGAAAGGTATGCATATAAAATTAGTTATGTGAAGTGATGAAATTAACGTTCATCTTCAGATATGGTCTGTATGTCCATTGTTTCTCAAGTTTTAATGTAATTTGGGATAATGTTTAATGAAATAAAAAAATTTAATTAGCCATATGGTTGCCAAAAGAATCCCACAATAGCTATCAGGAATTACATTTCAATGGAGTTAAATAAATATATTTAAGCATTCCTCATAACTGAGTAGTATGGATTTTTTCTTTTAATAAAATTTGAAATGTAGATATAATCCACTTGTGCTAGGGTCAATGCCAAAAAAGGAACTGTGACATCTTTTTAAAGTACCCTGCTCTGCCCGTAATGCTGTCTGTGCATATTTCAGTAGTAAAAAATTTCCTCTCCTCTCTTTTTTCTTTTTTTTTGTTTCTTTCAAGAGTTCTCTTGCCTGCAGCATTGCACAGAGAAACAATACAAGGTGTCTAAAGCTAGATAACCAATTTACTTGGAAAATGAATTAATGCATTCCTCATCTGACACTAATTTTGTTGGAATTGTGTCTCAAGTGGAAAATGTTGGCTTTGAGTGCAGAATAATAACAGTTCCTTCTTCAGACTCAACAGGCTGAAATGCCAGGAATGGGAAGCCATGTCCCCAGTGTGACTGGAATATCAAGTGACAACCTTGGTGGGATGTTTTACTCACGCTGTTTCAGTTCTGTGGGGGAAAGAATGAAAAAATTCATCAGGATTAAAATTTGTGGTGCATTAACAAAATTTAATGATGAAGGAATCCATATTTCCATATATTTGCATGTTCCTTCACAGAACCTAGGATATACTCACTAGACTGTCACTAATATTTTGTGGTAGGTCTCCAATTTGCATGAAGACACTTCTTATTCATGAGTGAGTAGCCACTGCTAGCTCTGTAATGTTTCAGCTAGTCTAGCCTGTAATTGGTTTATTTTGTGTTGTCTTGTTGTCTTGTGAATAGTGCAATGGCAGTGAGCATGCGACAGTTTTTCTCTACTGGAGAGATATTAGTTTATAACTGGAAATGTACATTTGACTTCACATTTATTAAGCATTTTCATCTGCAAAAATGTTCTATGTATTTTTCAGTGTAGCCCTTGAGATCTCACTTTTACACAGACTGTCTTTTTCAATACAAAATCCCACAAAGTTTTACTGTTACATCCTTTTTTATCAATATAGGCAATATTTCTGGTGCTACTTAGCAATATGAAAGATGACAGTATTTCAGAAAATGGGTAGATTAAAAGCGTAAATCTTCATGCAGCAAAAAGAAGTGAAGAACAAACTGCAACTTTGTATTTAGATCATCTGACATTTTATGTAGGTTAAAGGACAACTGACTTTCTAGTTGAATGACCCAGTCCTTCAGAGTACTTACTCTGCATCTAACTCTTTTCCTCCAACTTTGGCTGGTCAGTGAGGGTGGGTGTCAGAGGAACCAATGAAGGACTTTTAGGCTCTAATTTGAGTAAGCCAGAAAGCTCAAGATGGAAATAAGAGAATGAGAAGTTTCTCTGGAAAATTCTTGCAATTCTATTAGCATAGTCCTTAAAATCGTAGCATTATCCTTGTGTCATCGAAAAGCTTCAGAAAATTCCTAGGGTTTTTTTAAAATGGTAAAACAGTATATACTGTCATAGAGTGATTTTCTTCAAGTGCTTTAAAGCACTGTATAATTGCAAAGCTTATAAAATAAATCTTGGACAAAATGGTAATTAAAGTGCAGATTCAATTTAACTTATATAAGAATAAACAAGTGTCTTGTTTTTTTTTTTCTTATAGTTTATCTGAAAAATGTATGTTTCATAGTCATCTGTAAACTGCAGATGACTCACAGATGTCCAAGAGAAAAAGGAAAAGGTATTCAAATGAATAAAGAAGTTGATGTTTCTCTTTATACTCAGTAACTTACAGGCTAGGAAATTTGTTCCTTCCTTGTTACTGGTTTTAACCATATATACATATATATTTTTTTTTTTTACAGAATTACAGTAACACTAAAAGAAGCATTGTAATTCTATAAAAGTTATTAGAGTCTAATAGGCTTAAAGTGAAACAGTGAGAGAGACGCTTATGTAAACATAACAATTTATAACATATGTAAGTTACCTATGTGTTAGAATGTAGATTGACACTTAAGGCCTTCTGCATGTTTTTTTTTGGTGATGTGTGGTTTGATTTTTTCAACACAAAATGAATCATGGAATTAATCAGGCCCTAAAAAATGCCTATTTCTCTTCATTGATTACAGAACAAGTCTAGCCGTCTAGCTCATTCAGATATCCACATTATATAGGTAATCCACATTTAATTAGATAAGACTTGCTCTTGTTTCAAGATGAAAAAGTAATATATTTTATTAGTACAACTAGGTTAAAATGTCAACATACTCAATTTGCTGATCAGACGTTTTCCATCACTAGGATGTTGTCTCAGCAAATTACTTCAGACATTAAAAAGGTCTTGCAGCTAAAAAAGAGTTCAAATCCATAAGTTTAAAGCAGTCTGGTTGCTTGCATTTATGCTGTTATCACTTTCGTGATTTGTTGTTTTTCACTGTTCCTTCTATTTTCCGGGAACCTTCAGGCATAGTAAGTAACTTGTGATCAATTTTATCTTTTTTAAAAATGTGGCTAAGTAAATGAAGACAAAGTATGCAAGCCGTATTTTCAGTAGAGCTTGTTATTTCTTAGAAACTGAACTGTCTACTTTATTAAGGTTAGATTTCACCTTAGAACCTACAACTGCTTAACCATTTGTTATTATATTTGCAGCAGCAGTGTATTATAATTGGAAGTAATGAGCCAAAGAAGCTATTCTTAACTCTTCAAAATGACATGCTCAGAAATTTGTTTAGAAATCGTGTGGGGGGTATTTTTATTTTCATTCATAGACTAGTGACTAAAGTCAACAAAGAGAAAAAAGTAATTCCTTAGTATTTGAAGGCATGATTTTTTTCAAGTCTGTTTAGCATCAAAGCAAACTGTGAAATGGACATCACGGGAAATGCACGAACAGCATTTTATTTATCCCTGCAATAGACTGCACAGCAATGCAAAAAATTATAAACTACCATAACACAGCATCTCAGCCATGCCCTTGAAAGATTAGCATGTAAGAGGAAATAATTATCTTTGCCAATTGAAACATTAGACCTTTTAGGAGAGTGGCTGTTTAAATGTGGATTTTACTGACCCTGTTATCAAATAATTCCAGGTGACAATATGACCTATTCAGAAATATACTTAAATAATGTACTTAATTTCAAGCATATATTTTAATCCTAGCCTCTTTCACAGGAAGTAATCATATGCTTGCACATTTTAGTAAAATAGGTTTTTCTTATTTCTGGCCTGAGCCAGCCATCACTCAGCAATCAAAAATGGGGAAGGTGGCCTCTCACTTGGTCCTTCAACTCTTCACCTGCTGTTGCAGAACACACTCAGTGCTGCTGTTATCTCCACTGGGAGCTAGGTGAGCATAACTGAAGGTGAAAGCACAAGGAAAATGAGGGTAGAAGTGGACTTCTTTTTTTTAATAACATTTAACATATTTTTAATTATGACCTGCAGTAGTATCCAGATTGCTTGAAACGGATGCCTTTTACCCTAGCAGATACCAGATTCTTTCACTATAGGAAGCCATACTCAGAGTACTCATGGGGTTTTTTTAATGATTATTGAACTATGGCCTAAAATCTGTTTTGAGAACAAAACTAAACACAGATAGTTTCACTTGTGCATAGAAGGTTCTAGTGGTTATAGGCTAGTTTGGGATACAGGGGATCCTCACTTCCCTCATCTCCTAAATATTTTGACATGTTGTTAGATGTGTTATTTAAGCCACTGTTCAAATGTCATGGTCATACTTGCATATTCTCTTCTGGCCTCACAAATTATTATATGCAAAGTGGAATAGCCTCAGCAGTTATGGAATTATTATTTTTTAATTTTTTTCCCCCCTCTGTTATTAATATATCACTACTGTCTAAAATACTTTTATAGGAGATAAGAGTTCAAAGTCCCTCTGACAAGTCTAGAAAAAAAGCTTTTGTAAACTCTATTGTGACTGAATGCTTTAACTCTTCAAATCCCACTTCTTATACTCAACTTCAGTAGAAGAACAGAGCACATAAATAAATCTGATCTGGTAAGGCTTAGCAGATTGAGTCCTTTCTACAAATCACAGTAGAGAAAAATCTAGTTTGTGAAGCCTGATAGGGCTTAGTCTAAGATCAGTGCTTCACTCATTAGCAAATCCCAAAGTAGAACTTTAGTTACCATGAGAGCTTTAATTTTGGAAACTTAGAGCTCTGCAGAGTTCAGACATGAGTAGGCAGCAGCAAAGTAGATATTTCAAGAATCTGTGTTTTGTATTTCAGTTCCTAAATCTTGGTTATGTCCCACTTTAGATGCCTGTGTCCTTTTTACAATGTCATCTATGAAACCCAGATCTCAAAGGTATAGCTCTGTGAGAGTATTAGTCTCTCATTGAGTTCAACAGAAATTTGCTATCTATCTGTCTTTGAAAATCACGGTTTTAGGATGCTAAATCTTATTGAAAAGCCTAAGACTTAAATTCTTAAATATCCTTGTGTTTCATAAAAAGAAAGTTTAATTGTGCAAGAAATGTGGGGCAATTTTACGTTTTTTAGGCATCCCACTGACTAGTAGAATCAAATCATTAGAACTGAATTAGATGTCCAGAGTCCCTATACAATGCCTCACAGAAGAGAGGCACCTGAGGGAAAGGTATGTCTTTGTGATGTTTGTGTGCTACAGAGATTTCCAGTGCAGAAATACCTAGATTGGGTACTGAAACAGTCCAGTGCACGGCACATTGTGCAGACTAATATACCTTGAGAATACAGGCTCCCTGCAGTAGGAAGCTAGATCATTTAAAGTGGTCTTTGTTATCTTCACACAGCACTGCCAGACTCTGCAGTAAAGCCAGATACTGACAATGGGCCTGACAAAACTCACGTGGTTCTGGGTAAGCACCTGATTAAACCCCTCTGTGGAAAACACCGTGAAGGGAAGTGGGCATAAACTCTGCTCATTGAAGGTCAGAGGAAGGCATGTATCTCTGCTCAGGGGTTTTGGATTACATGTGAGAGCTAGGTCAGGTCCTTCCAGAGAGAGAGGTAGTTCCTTCCCGTTGTACCCTGTGATAAAAGGTGTTGGTTTTCAAATGCTTCACTGCCCTGATTTCAAACAGGTTTGCAGCCACCAGACAGCTAGACTGTTCAGCTCCATGGGGGTTGTCTTTTTTCAGTCTCTGTCATTTTTACCGCTGTTTCTTCTTCACAAGTAACAATTCATTGAAGCAAGACTTTGATTCTGATTTTCATCCCCCCAGCTGTGTGGTTTAACAGGTGAATTAGAAAGTCAGGCAGCAGCATGATGTGTTTTAGAAGGTTATCACAACTCACCTCTTTTAGCCGTATTTTCTCACTAGGCATCCCAGCTCACCCCCTCTCAGTTCTGTCTTTGCAATTCTTGCATGGCTATGCTGCAAATGGGAGCAGTGGAGCACTCCAAAACCTGGCACTTTTAACTCCTGTGATTTTAGTACTGATGTACTTTGCAATGCAGGATACAGAGAGGTACAGAGCAGGGCTGAGTGAATGCTCAGAAGCAGGGGAATAGAAACCCCTTAAACTGCATTGACCATGAAAAGCATACTAGTGTAGAATTAAATCAAGTGTCCCTGCTCCCTTGCCTTTTGACTTGTTTAATGGTAAAAATGCAGAAGTGAATCCACAATAAAAAGCTGCAACAGTTGAACTCCATCAGTCCAGTCAAAACAGTACAAGGCTTCCGTGTAGACTAACCCTAAATTTATAGGCTTGTTCATTTAACATGGTCCTTACAGAACTGTTGTCCATATTGTAGAATCTTTGCTCTAGGCAGTCTTGGCAGACTGACCAAGAACTGAGTGGATATGGAAAATGAATTGACTCAGTACTACGAGGAGTGGTTTCTCCAGGCTCAAGATTTGAAGTCCATTAGTGAGGAAGTCTGTGCTCCCACTGTTCAGGCTGAAATTTTCCATAGATGAATAAGAAGACGTTGCTGCCCAAGGCAGCAAATTTCAGCAATTTTCCATTAAATAAAAGAAGAAAAAATAACCTCAGCACTGAGCCTTCTAACCTTAATGGTGTTCTATTCCAGATATATTAACTTATTTTCAGTTTGGCTTTTTTTTTTTTTTTTTTTTTTTTTTTTATATGGAAAAGAATCCTTGAAGCTATACTGACAAAAGCTGGAAGCTTATATCAGCATAAGCAATGAAATTGAAAGCTGTGCTTTCATGTTAGCATCTTTCATAATTATTTGTTAGTGTTCCACAATGAGTGTCTGCAGAACCCTAAATCACTAGTATATATATATGTGAATAAATTTTCTGTATGAAGTGGCTGCAGTTCAGCAGAGGAATGTGAAGTTCTGCATGTAGGCAGAACTCATCATCTATTTAGTGCAAGACAGGAAACAACTAAGTGGGCAGAAGTTCTGCAGAAAAATTCAGAGTGGGTGACAAATTCTGCATGAGTCAATGTTATTAAGCTACTTCAAACAAGGCAAATATCCTACTGGGATACGTCAACAGGAATATAACCTGTAGGAGTAATCCTTCCATTCTGCTTAATGCAGGTAAGGCTTCAGCTGAAGCACTCCAAGGAAGCTATAAAGCAATTACACAGGCTCCAGAGAAAAGAAAAGAAACAGGGGAGAGGTCTGGAAAATATGGCCTCTGAGGAAGGTATTTGAGATTGTTAAGCCTTGAAAAAGAGTGGAGAAGTTATCGTAGTAGCCTTTGAATAGGTAAATAGATTCTAGGATGAGAAAGGTGGACTACTGCTCTCAACAGGCTTCAAGGGCAGCGTTGGGGCACTGGGAAAAACATTTTGAAAGCAAGATTGATTGGATGTTTGAGTGGAGCACAGTGATGTAGAATTTCTTTTACTGGATGTTTTTAAGAAAAGGTTAGACAAACACCTGTCAGGAATTATTTAGGTCCCTAGGATAGACAGAAGAATTACTTTTTCAGTCACTTTTTATAACCATGATGTATATTTCTCTAAGTAGATATGTGACTTCTGTTTTTCACATGATGGATTTTGCAGGTGTACACCTCAAGAATAAAATAAACTTATACAACTTCTGCATTGGGAATAAATATATATAAATTTCTGACTTGTAGTATTAAATAACACATGGAAATCTCACAATGACTGTCAGGTCTGTTGAATAAATAATAAGGTGAAAAAAGCTGTAGTCAAATGAGTCATTCTGTATGCACCAGAATTCTTAGAAGGCAGAGTAATTTCTTAGTATACCAAAAATCTCAACTTCATTATTGACATTGCATTAAATCTGCAAGAGGTTTTTTTTTTTATTGAATGTGTTTGATAAAATCAATTTTCTAATAAAGAAAAACTATAAGGATAAGTAAAAGGAACAAAAGTCATAAAGCATGATACAGTTACAACTGAAGATTTTAAAATTATTATGAGATAAGAACAACTATTCACTACTTGTGTAAAAAAAAAAAAGAAAAAAAAAACTTTGGAAAAAGCTTAACAGGATGGTAGAGTCCATGGACAAGCTAAAAAAAATATTAGGTGAATACAAATCAAAAATACTGAAATTGTCTAGGACACGAAGGTCAAGACCTAGTACTGTGTTTTGTAGGAGATAGTGAATGTACTGTTACGCATAGAGATGCATTCTTAAATAATATCAGCAATATGGCTAGAAGAATAATTATATTTTACAATTTGTAGTGTCTAACAATTTAATGCAATATCTGGCCATTTTGTTTGTTAAGACTGAAAAACAGAGCTTTTATAGTTTAATTAGGAGAAAAATAAGTACAACTCATCATTATGAAAATGAATATCACCCTAGGGGCATAACCTTTTGCAGTTTGATTATATCCTGTTTTATTTAGTCTCACATCACTTTGTAGTGACATAAAATCAGAATTAGTTATAAAGGAAACACTGAAAAACAAGCAGAGATCTATTTCAACTTTAATTTATTCAGAGCTATGAAGCAGTGCTTGTGAAGGAGGGTTAAACTGTATGTGACAGAGCAGCACGTACCACCTAAGCAGCCTATTTCATGAATGTATCAAATGAAAGAAACAAGCAGCAAGGATCCCTGTATCACACCTCACAAGTCAGTAGGTTGGTTGTCAGACAGCTGCCTGGAATGGTTGTTTCCTTGGTCAGTGACCGACTGTCTCAAAACTTAAAGACTGTTTTCAAGACACTGGATTCTTCTTATGTAAGATGCATATTTATATGTATATAGAATTATTTATTTTTATAGCAATGACCCAGCTCCTCAGGCATGCCTGGAAGAGGGAAAATACTCATGTTTTAAACCCATTACATAAGACTTTTCAGCTAACAAATTTAGGTAGAGGGTGATTTTTAGGGTATACAAGTCAAAGCATTAAGAATATATTAGCGAGTTGTCATTGTGGCCTTCCAGTATCTTAGGGGGGGCCTACAAGAAAGCTGGGGAGGGACTTTTTAGGATATCAGGTAGTGACAGGACTAGGGGGAATGGGGAAAAGCTGGAAGTGGGTAGATTCACACTGGATGTGAGAAAGAAGTTCTTCACCATGAGAGTGGTGAGACCCTGGAATGGGTTGCCCAGGGAGGTGGTTGAGGCCCCATCCCTGGGGGTCTTTAAGGCCAGGCTGGATGAGGCTCTGGGCAGCCTGATCTAGTGGGAGGTGTCCCTGCTCATGGCAGAGGGGTTGGAACTGGGTGATCCTTGTGGTCCCTTCCAACCCTGACAGATTCTGATCTGTTTTAGCAGAGGACTTAGTAGTGTTGGCTTAATGGTTTGACTTGAAAGGTCTCTTCTAACCTAGCGGATTCTGTGATTCTGTGACTATCTCCATACTGGTAAACTCTAAAAATCAGCGTCTGCCCCCTCCCTGTCCCTGAGAGAAAGTGTCATGGGAGTTTTCATCCATTTGGCAAAATGCTTTTCCCTTCAAAAGTGGGACCAATGGAAACAGTGGTGAGAAAACCCATCATCCACCAAACTCCCATCAAGATAGAGGAGCTCATGGCCCTGCTTAGGTGTGTGCACGAGAGGCAGCAGCAGCCAGGGATTCTCATCATGCCATAGGCACACCCCCGGGCACTATGGCTGTGGGTGACCCGTGCCAGGACAGGGACCATGAAGTACAGGGCACTTAGTACAATGCGAAAGACTTGGCCATATGGTAGCAGAGCATTATTTTGCTCAGAGCATCAAAAAATGGTTCAGCATATATCAACTCAGCCTCCCTGCTACCTGTCCCCTCCCCAGTGATATTCTGAGAACTGAATGTGATCAGTGGACAAAACACAGAAAGCTGAGGTTGTGGAGGAGGGAGGATAGATGTTTATGTGCTTGTTTAGTGGTTTGTGCTCTTCTTTTTTCCTGGTACCTAAAAGAATGACCATCAGCCATTGGTTGTTGGTTGGCAATTGATTAACTCGAGCAAAATTCCTCAGTTGGTGCCTGGTTTCCCCTTGACAGCAATGTTGCTCTTACAGCTGCGCCCAGGAGGTAATAGCATGATCCAGCTCTGGCCGAAGTCTTGTCACACACTGGCTGCACAGTATGAATGTTCACAGGACAACTCTTGATCCTGCGCTTTGGCCCTTTTTGCTTCATTACGATAGCCTCCAATTAATCCTGGTAGCTGCAAATCCAAGCATAGTACTAACTAACAAATTTGTATTTTGGTAGTACCTTTATATCTAGAACATCTTTGCTGACGTATCTGTTTTATCCCTCTTGTGCCTTACCTTAGTTGCTTCAGATACAGTTTTATCCAAGAAGAGACCTAGCAGTAAAAAAATTCACAGCCCTATCTTAGTGTAAATGCCTCAGATCTAGTGAGTAGGGTGGCAGATTTAGCTACCTGTGATGTGCAAATTCCCAATTATCAATGAGCAAAGTAAGAACTGAGTATTGCATTTGCCTCAGCAATAGGGAGCTCTATAAGACAGTCTACTTTACTTCTGCCCCTTGAGTACATAACTAAGAGATCCATTTTCACTAACCATTTCGGAATGCCTTGTCCTTTCTAAGGACAATCAGTAGTTCCATCTCAGTGGAGATTTAGTTTAGATTTTCTGTTAAACAGGAAATGTTAAAAACATCCTAGAACCATAACAATGCAAACATTTCAATCACTGTGATAATAATTTTAGTAATTTTCAAGATAATGTCTTATGTATTCTCCTCCCGCAGTTCTTCTTTCTTTACCACTAACATATTGCTGACTTTTTATCTCAATTGGAGATCTTCTGATGTTGCTTTCTATTCTACATGCCTTCTTTCTCCTCATCACTGCACTGAAATCTCTTTTAAGATTTCTAAATGCCCTGTCTTCCTGGATGTTCCTTCCTGTACTTGTTCTTCTTGTAACACAGTCAAGCTAGAGTCTCCCTAGCATTATTACAGAAAAAAATAGGATACTTGTATGCAGAGAAAGTCTCAATAATAGTAATAATATAGTTGAAATTGTAGTATACACACTTCTCAGTTTGAACCCTTTTCCTGGTGTTATGCTCATCCTTCCTCTCCTCCTCTGGGTGGTAGGGCTAGTACCTTCAACAGGGTGTGTAGCTGTGAAAGGAGTAACTGCTTGTTACTCTTCTTCCTGAATGAAACAATGCCTGACATAGAAAGATAAACAAAAGTTTAAAAAATATTTAGAAATAAATAAATAGATAGATTAGCCTCCTGCTCTGATAGAAAAATCATTGTAGGCAAAACCTGCTGCAGGCAAGTCAGGAAGAGTTCAGGCAGGGCAAGCCTGAGGCAAAAGCTTCTGGTCTCGTACTAGCGATAGCAATACTGCGTTCCAGGGCTACAAGGTAAAGTGGTATCTCATTCCTGAATCCTAAATGTCTTCTGGCTCTTTCTGAAGTGTAGTTTCTTCCTTGTATACACTAGTGAAAATATTCTCACCAGGAGTGCTTAATTGTCACTCCTAGAAAAAAATAGGACTGTGACAAGGTTTCTTTTCTAATCTCCCCAGCTCTGTTTCAACACCTCCTTAATGGTGATTTTTTTTGGTCAGCTTTTGTCTTCCTATCTCCATTATTTCATAATTCATCCCCAGCTCGGATCGTTCAAGTAAGTAAATCTTGTATTAAAAACAAACAAACAAAAAACCAAAAACAAACAAAACACAAACCAAATAATAGAGCTAATCTACATTAGCCACATGCATGTGAAAATTGGAAATAAGTATCTTTCATTATTTCTTTTAAACAATTTTTCATTTCTGGCAACCATAAATAAAGTGCTGCATTTAGCAGAGTTGATTTCTGAAATACACAGTTAGAGCAGGGCGTCTAAAAGCCAGCTTGTGTTTTTATGATTGCAGATTTTATCACAGGTATTGTATTAGAATTTATATTGAGCAATTGTGCTCATGCAGCTACAGTTGTGGTCAAACAGGCTTTTAAGCTACATTTTTTTTCACAACTCCTACATAAAAATCTTGTAAGAGTTTTGGGGACAAGGGAGAGTATAAATCAGCAAAACATTTTGCACATACTAAGGGCTGCATTTAATTCTGAATAGCCTTTCAGTACCCTTTCTAAACATCAGCTGTCATGGTATTAACACTTTGAAAGTTAACGAAGTACGAAATGAATCCTGGGCCAAATTCTGCAGTAAGGACAGCACCCGGACCCTCCGCACAGAATTGGACCTTTACCAGGGCTGCTGTCACTCAGACTGAAGTTGTGACACTGAGATGCTTTAAAATCAAAACGAGGCTAGGAAGAGAAACAGAGAAACATCTAGAAATCACTGGAGCATGCTGATTTAATTCATATTAAAAAAAAAAAAAAAAA
>NW_008595724.1:0-1550 GCF_000691845.1 Merops nubicus
GGGGACTCGCGTAGCCTTGGGCTCAGCTTGCTGTCTCTTCTGATTTTTTTGTTTTGTTTTCTTGAGAGTACATATTTTGACCTGGTATGTTTTGAATTATCTAGTTCTCGGTGGAAGTTAGTGGGCAGGCTTTGACAAAATAGTGTAGGAGTAGCAATTGCGGGTTTGGTTGCTAAAGAACATCTAAGTAGATGTGAAGCGGCTGAGGGTGTTGCTGAGTGGGGTGATTCCCTGGGGATGTTCCCTGCTCCCCGGTCAGAAGAGCCCGTGAGAACGGAGGTGAGTTTCAGGTCTTGTGTTGTAAAATCTCAGGGCATGTTTGGCTCAACATGGACAGATGGTGGTGGCTTCAAGAAGTGTACTGGTTCTGCTGGAAGTACTGTTTTGTAAACATTGACTGTTGCATTTCACAGGGTAGCTCAGATGTTTATGTGCATTTTCAAAACAAATAAACCCCTGACAAATATGTCACTATTTATGTGGCATGTCCCATGGAAGGTGTGTCATTCCCCTCCCATCCCCTGGCAGAGCACCTGCCTCCTGCAGTGATGGGAGGCTGTGTGAGCTAGAGGAGGAACAGGAGCAGGTGAGTTGTTGGGTTGGTCACTGAAGAGTTGTGGTTTGACTTGGTGACTGCAACGATTGGAATTTTTTTAATTGAGATTCTCTCTCCTGGGGGTGAGTTAATCTTTAATCAGTTAATACTTAAGTGTTAGTAGAAAAATCTCATTATGTAATGCAGTAAAGAGAAAGGAATTCAGAGAAACAGAAGTTTCCTGAGCAGCAGCAACTATTTATAAAGATGTGCTCATCAAAAGGTCTTAAAAACAAAACCATGGGGGTTTTGAAAAGGAAAAGCATTTCTGTATATGAAATAGTAGGAAAAAGGGTCGGAAGTTACAAAGTGCTGTAAGATGGAGGGTTGCCCCTAACATTTACCTTTAATAGCAAAATAAATTTCCATTATTGCTTCCCACACACAGATCTTCCTTCTACTGCCCGAAGCAGTAAACATGTGAAAGTAAACAGCTCCTAAGCAGAATTCAAATAGTGTATATGATACTATATATAAGCTATGTCTTATAAATAATATAAAATACTGTTCTCCAGTAGTAACCAGTGCCAGATTCTGTTTCTGTTCCTTTTCAAAAGCTTGTTCTTATTGTCACAAGAGTGTAGTAAGAGGTGTATGCTTGATAGGGTACAGTCAGGTGCATGCAAGTGCAATTCTGCTTGTTTTGTGCTGAGATGTTGCTGTATGCCCTGTCTTAGACTACACACGCCTTCAGGTGATGGTTTGAGGAATTTTGGCATCAGATAGTTATCTTTTGTGAAGAAAAGGAGGTGTTAGATTTGGTGTCAAGTGATTTTTCTGTGAAAAGCTGAATTTTCTGACTTGCCGGTGATGAAAAACTTCTTAGTAGGAAACACAAGGCAAACATAGTTCTTTCTGTCAGAAAACTGTGCACTGTTTGCTAAACATTGCTTTCATTCGATTTCTTCTCTGTACTTTACAAGGTTTTTCATCTCACCTCTTGTTTTCCTACACG
>NW_008595724.1:1581-2540 GCF_000691845.1 Merops nubicus
TACACGACAGGCGTTACTTATCCTTTTCTTGTAGGAGAGTGCCTCCAGCACTGAGTAGCTCTGCCAGAGTTCTACAGAGAGCATCGCCAAGGCAGATCTGTAACTGGTACCCAGAAACCCAGAGTCAATTATACTGCTGATTATAAACCAAAGCTGATTTTCTTTTTTAACACCTGCCCCTTGTGCCCTCGTTTTTTTTTCTGTTTTTCTTGTTTCCTGTGACCATCTTTTGAGTGTGGAAACTTTTGACTCCCCTTAGTAGAAGGAAATAACGGAAAGGGAGCAGTGTGTGGTCTCCAGAAACTAAGCTTTTAAGCTTTGTTAGTCCACTCATAGCCTTGAGTTTCCTATAGTTTCTAATACCAGATCTCTTACTAGAATGGAAAGGGAGCAGTGTGCCATCTCCAGAAGCTAAGCTTTTAAGCTTTCTTAGTCCACTCATAGCCTTGGGTTTCCTATGGTTTCTAATACCAGATCTCTTACTAGAAGTTCTTAAAATATGCTGAAATTGCATCGTGGAAGGAAAAATCTCTGTAGTCTAAATGGTGATGACCAGATTTCTGATTTCCAAAAGTTATTCACTTTTTTTATCTTTTCGTAAAGCTCCATCTGATATAAGTAAAACAACTTCTTCATCTTGGATGCTTAAAGGCTCCTCTTTTGCTTTTACCAGCTTGTAGAGAGCCTGTTTATATGTGTGGAAGCTACTTTTAAAATTAAGTTTACAATTTCTTCTAGTGTACACCATAACTTTCTTATATTATGGGAAAGGGAGAACATGTCATCTTAAGTTCAGTTGCTATTAAAGCCAAGTTTCAAACAGCATCTGTTGAAGAAACCTGTCAGGAAATGTTCTCATTCTTACTTGGGGATCCCTTATTTTTTTTGCTAGTCAACATCTGTTGTTTACTAATGATGATATGTAAGAAACAAGCAGGGATAGAAAGAGTGAGAAGAAG
>NW_008595724.1:2571-12661 GCF_000691845.1 Merops nubicus
AACATTCAGCTGGGTGATCATATTCTATGATTGTGTTACTGAATTTTATGTGCATTTCTACCATGGTTATTTTCATCCTTCCTGCATTTGCTGTTTTGTGGATAGTTTCTTGAGGGACAACACTGACTTCAGCAAGATTCACTTGGGTGTAGCTGCTGGGGGGACTGGAGTACCTTAACATCAGAGTCCACTACTGGAGGAAGGCATGGGGCATCTTCCAAAAATTGAAAAAGGGTTCTTGTGTCCAGTTTGCCATCAGCTGTATCTGAAGCAGAACCCAAATATGAATGGAGGTGTCAGAAAATCTTCATGGATTTGAGGGTGCTTCTGGTATGTTTTAGTTTTCACTTCCAAATAATTGTTTTGGTGGTTTGAGTGTTCTGAAGTTTGGTTCTGAATAGCCTTAGGATAAATGTTACATGAAAGGTAGAGGGAGCTTTTCTGAGAACTTCACTTGTTCTGTTTGGAATATCAGAAAATGCAGAAGCTGTGGTAAAAACCTTGAATGTAAGAATAATTTTTTTTCCTTGTTGTGTCCAGCTACATTGTATGACTGTGGGATTTTTTTTTTACTTTCTCATGGATGACTGCCATAATGTTCCCTAACCAAAATTTGAGTCTTTACAGTGAGGTGTAGGCTGTATTATTCTGCAAGTCTTCATCAGGGGGTTGGTGAACAGATGTCTTTATTATGAACTTTCTTTTTTTCCCAGGGAGCAAATTTGAGTGAAACAGCTCGGCTGTTCTTCTCAGCAGTGCCTGAAGATGATATTTAACCCTGTTAACTATAGCTGCTCTGCAGCTAAATTCTGGTGAATGTTCAGGTGACTTCATACTGTGGAATGATTTACTTAGTGCATGTTTGAGTGCCTGTTGCCATAGCAGCTGAGTATTATTACAAAAATGCAAAACTTTATGCTTTTTGGGCAGCTATTCTAAGTTTAACAGCTAATGTTGCAGCAATTAATAGAAAAGTTGGCTACAAATCTTAAAAAAGCCAACCAACCAAAAAATTATCTTTTTCTCTTGGATAGTGTCTTATTCTGTGCTATAAAACATTTTGTCAGTCTTGTAGTTGAAGTAATTCTTTCTGTGTATTTTTTTTTGACAGACATTGGGGATTTTGATGGGGTGTATGTACAATATGTGCTTAAATTCTTTGTGACTTGATAATCCACTATCACACAGCAGTACTTGGGTGAAAATCCCAAATCTGCACAGTTTTTCATAAGAATCTAAATCTAGCAGTGGTGTGCATACCACATTATATGTGGCTCTTCAGAAAAAAATGTGTACCTGTTAGTGTTGTGGTTCCATTTTGGGTTTTTATGCCTCAACTTTGTTTGAGGACTCTTTGGGGTAATTTTAGTTACCTCATCTGAAACTTTATGGGTGATGTGAAGCTTACTTGGGTGAAACTTCATTACTGGAAATCCACTGCAAATCAATTGTTAATTCCTTTGCCTGAAGGTCACCCTTGAGGCCATTGCCCCATCCTAAGACCGTACTTACGCAATGCATAGTTCTGATGCTTGGATGATAACCAATTGATTTTGTTTGCTGATCCATCAGGTGAAAGGTGCTGTATTTAAACAAGTATATTTTTCCCTACTTAATGCATAACTATGTGGGAAAGTGTACTCCTAATACTTAAACTTCTCTAGTAGTTTTTCAGCTACAGAGAATAAAGTTCTAGGTGTGAGAAGCCAAGTTGCAGGGCAGGTGGGGGTAGGGAGGAATAAAAACACTTGTTTATGAGTGTACTAGTGAAGATGGGGATGTTCTAGGAAAATTGAGCCTCTGCTGAGACTTGGCTGCAAACAATAGTTTCATTAGAGGCTAAACCCTAAAGACTTAATAGATTTTAAGCAAGTTAGCTGCTTAATAGGCAATCATAACCTAAATAGAACTGTCCTAGCTGTGGGGGTTTCTCTATGGGGATGGCAAACTCTGTGCTAAATAGGTTGAGTTTGTATGTTTAAATGGCTAAGCAGGAATTAATACTTCTTACTTTTTGTGTGCCCGTGATGGTGGCAGAAATCTGCATAATAAAACTGTGAGCCTTCAAATAATTAGTGTACCTTGCTTGCAACTGAAGTTAAAAATATTCAATGCTGTTGATTTATGCTCCTGTGTAAAGTTCCCCATGTCCCTGTTGGAGCTTGAAAAGATGTGAAGTATGTCTTTTCTTTGACAAGATTTTAACTGAATTATTTCAAACTATTTTAGTAGGTCCTAAACACAGTTTCTTTTCCTAGAGGAAGAATGTTTTTTCTATTAATTTTTGAGATTTCTGTTGGTGGTTTTTATGGTTTTTTTTTTTGTTCCTTGCAATGTATCAGCATAACCTGGACAAGGACATAGTTGTGGGGGAAACTGGAGCCTTTTTAATAGCATTTACATTTGGTGTTTAACTTGCATGTAGCAGGAAAAACAAAAATCAGGTTTTGTCAGGTTTTCAAATCCATAAATTGCTGAATAGTCTATTTCTACAAAAATAAATATATGAAATGAATTTGACTTGTAGTTTAAAAATGTTCTTGCATTCCTTTGTTAACAATTGTAATAATAACACTTTCTCAAGTTTCAGTGCTTTTTAGGTAGTACAAGGGACTATCATGGTTTGGCATGAGCTGCTGAGTTAAGTATTGCTGGCTTGCACATTCCTGTTGGTTATATTGTAATCTTTACCTCCATTGGAAAATATGTCCTATTTTGAGTACTTATTCCAGGCTCTTGGCTTTATGGCTTTGAAACAATGAAACATGCTAGTTTTCTTTAACTTCAGACCTCTGTGTTGCACTAAACTTGTGAATTTATTTGTTTTTAACAGTAATATCTGTTACTGTGAGACTTGGTAGTGACTTTCTTTGAGCATAAAAACTACTATGACTACCACGAGTTGGAGTTCAGGTAGCTTATTAGTTGTGTGTACTTTTGGTGGTGGGCAAAGGAGTGAATACTTCATTAAGGATTCCTTTCTCAAGATGCTACCTGTTAATCAGTGGTAGCTTTTAAAATAGTTTTTACTTATGTTCCAGGAATGTTTTTAGTTGCTTATCTGAAATTTTTGTTGTAGTTCAGTGTATATTTTTGTTGACAACTAGGCTTTCTTCTCTCTTACTGAGATCAGTATGACTGTACTGCGTGGGGCAGTGCAAATCATAGAATCCTTTAGGTTGGAAGGGACCTCCAAGATCATCAAGTCCAACCCTTGAGCCATTAGGGCTCGAAAGTCCTCTGCTAAAACAGATCAGAATCTGTCAGGGTTGGAAGGGACCACAAGGATCCCCCAGTTCCAACCCCTCTGCCATGAGCAGGGACACCTCCCACTAGATCAGGCTGCCCAGCCTCCTCCAGCCTGGCCTTAAAGACCCCCAGGGAATCTTCCTGTGTTGGTGACTTTTATAGCTGATTTAAGTAAAGGTGTCTACAGTGATATGACATGATTTTCAAAAGCTTGTTTCCTGTTAAAAGCGGGAATAGGGAGGGTGTACTCGTGAGCAGTGACAGCGCTGCCAGGTCAGTGTATTTGTGGAGCTATTGGAGTAACTAATCCTCATGGAAAACACAGATCTGTGTCCTCTTTGCTGTTAACTCTCTAGCTAACAGAGCCTCACAAATCTGGGTATCTGACAAGCTCTCTCATATTTGTAGGTGAAAGTGTAGTTTTTGGATACTAGGAGGGAAACTCCTGAGTCTAAGCAAGAAAAGATGGCTGTGATGGATAGGAGATTTCAGCCACATACAGATCAGAGATAACGTTGGGTATCTGGCTGGGTAGGTCACTTGCCTAGGAGTGGGACTTGTGTTATAGTTTTCTGCTGCAAACCAGATCTGATGAAGCCAGGTTGATCCATGTAACAG
Source organism: Merops nubicus (assembly GCF_000691845.1). Lineage (NCBI taxonomy): Eukaryota > Metazoa > Chordata > Aves > Coraciiformes > Meropidae > Merops > Merops nubicus. The sequence goes on from NW_008595724.1 coordinate 6,439, forward strand.
CTTTGTTCTGTCCTAGTCGTGATCCTGGCTGTGTACCTCTAGTGGAATAGAAACTAGAGCACAAAAGTCAGGAGGGTATGCAATAGGCATGTGCCTGCAGGACAGTTACAGGAGAAGCTCTCATACCTTTTCTGGGAAGCCCACATAAGCCAGGCACCTCACTCAAGTGCCTGATGCTAATGCAAGCAGCATGAATATCAGAGAGGTGGAGCTGGAGGTCTGCATACAGTTACAGGGCTATGATCTCACTGAGGTTGCAGAGGTGTGGTGGGATAGTTCTTGGGACTGGAGTCCTTCAGTGACTGGATACAGGCTCTTTAGGATGAATGGGCTGGGATGCTGAGGAGGAGACGTTGCCCTTTTATGTGAGAGCAGTGGGATTGCATGGAGTTCTGCCTTGAGACAGGGGTTGAGCCAGTTGAGAGGGCATGGGTTGGGATTATTGAGTAGACCAACCTGGGTGGTGTTGTGTCTCTGCTACAGACCATCTGATTAGAAGGAAGCAACAGATGAGACCTTTGAACAACTGGAAGAAGCCCCATATTTGCAAGCCTTGGTCCTTATGGAGGACTTAAAATATTATCCTACCTGATGAAGGAGCAGCACAGCAGGACACAAGCTATCTAGGGGGCTTCTGGAAGGCGTTGAAGACAACTTCCAAACATAGGTGATCAAGGAGTTGACAACAGGAGCTGCTCTGCTGGACTTTGTACTTGCAAGCAAGGAAAAATAGGTCAGGGATGTGAAGATGGAGGGCAGCCATTTGGAGGGATGTGGACTGGCTGGGGAAATGGGCCAATAGGAATGTCATGAAGTTCACCAAGAAGAAACATTAAGTTCAACACCAGGGGAGAAATTGCCTGATATAGCATCATAGGTTTGGGCCAACATGCTGGAGACCAGCACCTCAGAAAAGGATCTGGGGCTCCTGATGGACGTGCTAATCATGAGCAAGCCCAAAGTGTGGCCTTGTGATGAAGGATCCAAACAGTATCCTGGGCTGCATGAGGAAGAGTGGTGTCAGCAGGTTGAGGCTGATGATCCTTGCTCACTGCTCAGCCCTAGTGAGACACCTCAAAAGTGTGTGTCTGGACCTGGGTTCCTTAGTATGAGTGAGACGTCAGCATACTGGAACAAATCAAGCAAAAGGCCACAAAACTTTTTACAGTCTGGAGCACCTGACATAGGAGGAGGAGCATCTGGGACTGTTCAGTGTTACTCTTGAGAAGAGAAGGCACAAGGGAAGACCTTACTGATTTTGTGGATGTGTTGGGGGTCTAAGCAGATGGAGCCAGTCTCAGTGGTGCCTAATGACAGGGCAAGAGGCAAAATGTCATTTAATGACTTTTCTCATTTTTCTGGAAATGAAACCATCTGTAAAATCTGGAAACTTCTCAATTTTGCAGTGTTCAGTGCTGAAGTCAGTGGCTCCTTTTGGAGAGCAAAGGAATTGAAGGATTCTTAGCTAAGGAGTTGAAGGATACTTAGCTACAAAGTTTAACATCAATTTTACTTAACTGAGTTTAAAATACTAAATGTAATATTGGACTTCAATATTAGAACATAGTCTTTATTAACATTATGTACTAAATACGATTATAAATAAGCATTTTTAGGTAAATGCAGCACCAGATACCACTATTAAAAGTGGCCCTTGGCAGCCTAAAACGGTGACTGAGTAGGGGGGTCAGTTTGTCTCCCCTAGGGCAAGGAGAAATATCTGTTGAGAAAAATGTGTGTACATACAACCTTTAAAAGTCCTGGTAGGATTTGGATTTCTTTTTTTTAACCTCAGATCTCTTATGCTTGATTAATGATGATTTTTTTATGCCATGTTGGTGAAACTGAAACTACTTATGAAGCAGGCAAAAGTTACTTGGGCTGCCTTTGCATTTTTAAGCTATGGTTTTCTTGAAGTAGTAGAAAATTATCAAATTTTTGTTCTTGTTCTATTTGTTTAGTGTGGTTACTGCTGTTCTTCAGACACCACTTTATGGTGGCTCCTGAATATAGGTTCTTCATCATATTGCATGTCATTGTTTGCATTTTATAGTGTTTCCAGATTTTTTTGATGTGTGATGCAGTTTCACAAGCCAGTTGGTGACCACTGGCCTCTGCCTGGGAACAGTGATTTCATAATGAACAGGGATGGTCAAAATGTTGGGGCAGCTGACCTCTTCCTACTTAGACCCACTTTCTATTTTTGTTTTAATCCATGTAACTTCTCTTGTGCCAAGGCTGTATCCTGTGTAATTTCCTTAAATATTTATTGTGTGAAGCGAGCCCTCCCCCTCTCCCCAATATTTTTGTATTGTCTACCTTAGACCTTAGTGTAGCTCAGCAGATTTCATACTTCAACTGCTTGTGCTGTCCCAGATGGTGCTGTCCCAGGTTTGGAAGGTGAGATGATGCCTCATGACTATATTGGGTGGCTGGCAGTGGTGAGCACCTGCACAGGATTTGGGAACATCCCTCACCCGGGTCTGTGGTGTATGAGGGCTGGGTCTGGCCAACGTGGGCTCGGCTGCAGCCTGTGCCTGGGGATGGTGCTGGCACCCAAGTCCCCCTGAGAAGATGGTGGCCAGGGCAGGTCTCAGTAGGCACCTTTTAGCCTGGTCTTGTCACCGTGGAAGCGTGACCAGAGGATCCCTGGTGGGAAGGAGACCTGGCTGGGTGGGTTGGGACACGGGTCTCTGCTCTGCTGCCTTCCAACAACCTCTAAAATCATTACCTCTGGGTTTGCTTCTGAATGGCTCCAGCTTCAGCTGAGGCATCAGGGTTCACTTACAACAACTGGAGGTTTGGTGGCCAGGCAGTGGGAGCTGGCTGTGGGTTGGGGTGTCCTTGCTGGGTCAAGTGGTGTAGTTAACGGACTCCATGCTATGCTTTATACTTTGTCCTACTGAACTTGATGCTCTTACTGATGGAATGTTAGCAAGCTGTGAAAAGAGGTCTCCCTAATGAAGCTTAGATTGGAGCACAGTCATGTTATCTCTATCTCTTGGATTCTGTTACATAAACCACTGAAGAACTTGTTGCTCAGTGTATCCTTCCTAAAAGTCTCTTTGTTGTACGTGTAAGAACAGATGGGAGATAACTTTTTCTTTAAGGATCTTTCTTTTCAGGGGTGAAGGGCTTTTAAAAATGATTACAAATGTATCACTTGTGATGAGAAAGACAATAATTTTGATTTAAAAGATCTGAGATTTCCAGTCAGACTACCTCACAGCTGCCAGCAGTTGTGTCTTTTTGAATTTGGCAACTTGAGATCAACACTTTTATAAACCTGTGGAATAAAGCTGCTGTTTTTAATGCTTAGTTATTGGATTTATTTATTTTTTTTAAGTTGCCCAGGTTGATATCCCCTAGAAATTTAAAAATGTGATTTTGACGTAATTTATTAGAGGCTAAGGGTTATTCAAGCACACTGTGGTGGTTACTTGAGCTGTCACTTGCTAGGACACACCATCTGCAATTGGCTGTAGATTTGTTTGAAGATGTATTTAGCACCTGATAAATGGTACATGTGTATGTAGTTAAATAGTTTAGCTGTTACTCTCCTTGAAAGGTACAAGTGCAGCCTGATAGAAGTGTTACTGGACTAAGGGGCAATATCTTCCATTGATCTGCCCTGAGACCACAATCAATTGCTTTTCTTTCCCCAGTCTGATTTGGCAGCTGAGCCTCTTCCCAGAGGTAGGAAGCTGGTCAGTGTGGTGCCAGCCACAACGTAGCCTCCAATTCCCTGTTCCTCTGAAATTCCAATATTCACCTGCTAAGTGTTGCTGTAAACCTTGTGAAAAATATTCCTTAAGCAGGAAACTTGATATACTTGTATGGAGAAGCTTTATTAAGAAAAGAGCAATTCCCCATTTTTCTCCTGGCTTTTTGCCTGTTGGGAACGTGTGTAGATGCAAGTGAAGTGTGAGCCATCCATTTTCCATTTGCTAAACTTCTGTGCAGGCCAGGCCTGGGAGGCTTGCAGGGCCTCTGCTCCATTTTCTGCTAAAAATGTCATGTGAATCAGATCTGGAAGAATTGCTTTTTTTTTGTTTATAAAGTATCTTTTAATTCTAGTTACAAGTGATGATACTTTTTTTTTTCCCTTTTCAAGCAGAGTTGGGGTTTAGGAATTTGTATTGGCACCCTGGATTAGTGGTTTGACTTTTAAATTTGCCTTTTTCACTATTGCCAATAACTTCGTGTGACCACAGAGCTTTGATTATATCTATTTTTATTGGTTCTGTTCTTTTCAGACTATACCTGCAATAAATTTGAGTTGAATATATGAAATTAGTAATTTAAGACTAAGCATCTTGATAAATGTAAGAAATCCTTAATTCCAAAATAAATATTAGATCAATTAAGTGATGCAGGGAAGCATTTTTATGTTAAATAAAGCTTTAGCAGGTTGATTTCTTAAGATATTCCCCATGACCTTTACAGTAACATAATTGGATTGCTTGAGGCAATATAAACTGGGATTCAGCCAAGTGTAGTGTAATTAAACCAGAAGCTATGTTGTGAAGTAGTTCTTGTGCAGAACATCATACTGCTTGTAGTGCAGCCTTCGTGAGTGAAAGGTTAAATGCTTGATGAAAACAATTTTTAAATCATCTCTGTGTAATGTGTATATTTAAATAACATGTATTTGTGTGTAATTCAAATGAAAGGATACGTTTGCATGTCATCCTTGCTGTGGTCTGGAAAAAATTTAAAATCACCTGTGTGTCATGTGTATATTTAAAGAACATGTATTTGTATGTAATTCAAATGAAAGGATACGTATGCATGTCATCCTTGCTGTGGTCTGGAATTACTTCATTTAATCATGATCTACTTCAGAGTGTAATTCAGATTTTAGTCTCACTTTTTCTGAGTGCGTTACTGCATCCGTGGGTGAGAACTGCTATAGAAAGGTGAAATAAAGGTACATTAAATGGCCTTTGTTGATATGCAGTTAGAGCATAAAATAGCATTGCTTTAAAGAGTCTGGATGCAGAGTACATTTTTTAAATATTGCTTTATATGGTGGTAAAGAATCCTGGTAATGTAAAATTTCTTTTTTAGTAGAACAAATCTGGTTTTCCGTAGTAAATTTACTTTTGGAGTGTGAGTAAAATAGTGCATAAGAGAGAATCTGTTTCTAATCCATTCCATGTGCAGAAACAGTGAATAAATTTGATGAAATCTTTAGTCCTTTTAAAAACAATTCATCTTCAAAATATGGATGTATCCCACACAATTTTCTTTTCTCCTTTGGCGTGGAAGACATTACCATCATTAGAGTCCAGAATAGGTGGATTTTCAGTGTTCATTTTTTTAGTGCATCAAAAAATTGCACACATGTAAGGGTGTTTTCTGGGTTGCTTAGCAGCAGTCAGGTTTTTTTTTTCACTAAGTGGCCTTCAGTGGCATCTTTAGATTGTTCAGATTTGGCAGAAAAAGTCATCCCAGTATTTGAAGCATGAGGAATCGTTTAAGCCATGAAAAAAGTCGAGTCAGCTTCTTGTAAAGGTTTGTTTATATTTGAAGATTTACAATACCTCATATTCTGTGTTCTTGTAAATGCTTGGGAGAAGTGAGTGCTAGAGTACTCTGTTGTATCTTAAGTATAGTTTAAGGTGACTTATCTGAAAGATGCAAACCATGTTTGCAGAGCAATTGTATCTTTTGGTTTTTTGGGGGTTTTTTTTTGTTTTTTTTTTTTAAATTGCCATATATACCTAGTTAGAAGTATATTTTCTATATTTGTATATAGAGATTAGTATTGTTAGTGGTGTTTTGAGCTAGGAATACAATTCAAACCAACTAAAATGAACAGCATTTCCTGATTTTTTCCATATGGGATATTAAATCCATATTTGCAAGCATCTGTTAATTGGATGGGTCTCCTGTAGCACTGCAGAGCTCGTTGGCACTGCCTTCCACTTTGGCTTGAGTAGCCAACAAAGCTTTTGAGACTTACTTTCATAAGTGTTAAAGGGTTACACGTCAGCTTCATGCTGCAGCTCCACACTGGCTTAGGATGCTGTTGGTGTCTCTCTTCCCTGCTACCTTCTTTCTACATTGTACAAGTTGAAGGAGCACTCAGCCCCCGAGGGGAGCAGTGACTTGTCTCTAGGGCAGCACAGTGCTGGACCCAGTAAGGTGCAGGAGGAGTAGCTGGCTGGGTTAGAGGGAATGATCCGAGGGCTGGAGCAGCTCTGCTGTGAGGACAGAC
>NW_008595724.1:12858-32980 GCF_000691845.1 Merops nubicus
CCCTGGCATGGGTTGCCCAGGGAGGGGGTTGAGGCCCCATCCCTGGGGGTCTTTAAGGCCAGGCTGGAGGAGGCTCTGGGCAGCCTGATCTAGTGGGAGGTGTCCCTGCTCATGGCAGAGGGGTTGGAACTGGGGGATCCTTGTGGTCCCTTCCAACCCTGACAGATTCTGATCTGTTTGAGCAGAGGACTTTAGAGCCCTAATGGCTCAAGGGTTGGACTTGATGATCTTGGAGGTCCCTTCCAACCTAAAGGATTCTATGATTTTCGTAGCTGCCTGTGCAGAGCTGTAGTAGAGGGGTGTAAAGGCCAGACCAGAGCTGTAGTAGAGGGGTGTAAAGGCCAAGTTTTTCAGATGGATGGGAAATGTTTGGACCCGAGAGGCCAATGGAGATGTGACTAAGAGGACTGCAGAAGTCCAGTAGCCTTTGGATGTGCACAGGGAGGGACTCCCCGTAAGTTGTGAGGTGGCCAGACGTGCTGCTTGAAGAGGAGCTGCTTTTGGCACTTCTGTGCAGCTTCTCTTCTGCTGTTTCTGCTCGTACTGTTTTACGAGAGGAGAGGAGGAGAAACTTCTCACCAGTTCTGTTCTGCCTCCTCCCAGCAGCATGATGAATTGAGATGAGCTGGAGTGTATTTGGTTTCTGCAGCTGGTGCACAGACTCGGGGCTGTTGCTGCTTTGTGAAAGCAAAAGCGTGTTCATGGCAGGCATGGGGAGGTGGGAACCCACAGGGGCCAGGTGAATGTCCAACTTTATTCCCTCCTATCTGACCTAACCTGCCTTTCCAGAGGGTGTAGAGCTTTGGTGAACACTTTGTGTAGACTTTGGTGTGGGTACTTTCCTATGTACCTACCAATGCTTGCCTGCTTCCTTTGTGATATGTGGAGTAGGGAGATCTAGTGTGTCAGAGGAGAGCTACTCCAGCTTTGCTGGAATGGAGGCAGTGGTAAGGCAGCTGGGACTAGTACATTAGCTGTTTGCAACAGTAAAGCAAATTCAGATGCCTCATTGCATATTGACTGCCATATTAAAGGCTTAAACTGGAGGACTGTGGTGTCAAGTTGCTGGTTGTACATCAGCCATCATTGGTTTACATCATTCTACTCTAAAGAGGGAAGCAACAACTATAAGATAAACTTTGTCATCTTCTAGATAACACTAGTGATTTTCAGATTATAGCTTTGAGTGGAGCTGAGTACTTATTTTGGAAGGTATTCTTATTGTGCTGTTTTATTTAGCAATCATCCTAATATCATGCAAATAATTTAAAATAATTTAGAGAATATACATATTTTTAAGGTAGATAAATATTACCTGATGGTGTGATGGTAATAAACATAGATCTTCTTATTCTGTAACACTTTGAAGTCCTTAGTATATGTCATTATGTTGTAATTTATCCTTTCTTAATCACTTTAATAATCAAAGGAATAAGAATGCATTCTTAGAAATGTCTTAAGTAATTTTGTGTCCTGTGAAGGACTTCAGCATCAGCAAAAGCTCAACCAGTGTAGTCTCTTATAATTATAGAATAGAAAAATGTTATTGTGGTCTCTTAATTCCCAAGCCATGTAGTCCTCTCAGATGTTCTGCTCTTGGGCTGTATCTCTTTAGTTTGGATTCAGAAATGAAAAGGCAATTTATCTGAAATAGTTGATGAGCTAAACTTTATTGAATTTAAAGGGAGAGTATCCCAACGTTTTTGAGGACAGAACAGGTGAAGAGGTTTGGCTAGGAGGAAAACATGTTTTTAGACAAGTTCTTATATAACTCTTAATTTTAATGATTCTAGTACTTTGGTCTGTAAATGAGAGTTGCTGCCCCAGATGGACCGCAGGTCCCAACTAGTATCTTAGCAGCTTCTTTTGCTCAAATGCAGGCTGTTTTGTGGCTTTCTGGCAGGAAGCAGTTAATTACTGCAAAGTAGAGGCTGGCAGCTGACTGAGCACCCACACTGGATACATTAGGGATTGGTGCTTGAGCTAGCTCCCTCATGCTGTTCCTCTAGCAATGTAAGTACAGCTGTCTTTTCTGGAGAACCATCTCTATCTGTGGTCAAGTGAGCTCCTGTTAGAGCTGCTCAGCATTTCACTGTGACAGCTCAGGCAACAGAAGCCCATTTGTGTGTTTGGTTTTGTTGTTTTTTTTTTTTCCCTAAAACAAAATGTTTCTTCTGACACTTCAAATTTAGTGATCGTTTTTCAGCAAGTTCCAGAAAAGATTTGTATCAATTTCTACAAATTGGCTTTGCCAAGGTTGTGGGTTCATAGTAGCTAAGCTGTCTCATGATTTCAGGGTAGCAGCTTAGAGAGCTGAAAAGTATTTTATTGTCAAAGCCAGTTGAGCTGTAACAGGAAACCTGAATTCAACCAAAATCAAAGTGTCTGGTTTTTTTTTTTTAAAAAAAAAGGAAACCGGAAATGTTACTTTTTTTGGAAGTCTTAATAGTAGTGGCTTGTGAACTTGAGAAATAGAATAGACCATCCAGAGTTTCATGTCTGTTAATTGGAGATTTTTTTTTTATGCAAGTTTGAGATTTGTGTAGACTTTCAGAATCTTGTGAGCTTTTTTGACTTTTATTCTGGTCACTGCTATGTTGTGTCCTCTATATCAAGGCAACTTTGGGAGCTTTGGTGTGTCTGTGGAGAAAGGATAATTTATAAACTTAGATGCACATCCTTGCAGAACAATCTACTAGTTTCCATACAACTTAATTAGTCCAAGTTATATGCACTTTTTGAATGGTTTTTAGTGATGTGCCCAAAATGCAAACAATAGCCAAATTCTGATTTCAAGGGACAGCTGGAGCAGTTGAAGTAGCAGTGGTAAAAGCATCATGAATGAAGGAGCTTAAAAGGATATAAATGATAAAGTCATTGTTGGCACAGTAAAAAATCAAGGACTGTCATGTTTATCTCAAGAACAGGCAGAAGAAATTTTTTTTTTTCAGATGGAACTGCCTGAAGTGTGAAGGTTGGAGTTGCATCTGAGGCCTCATACTTGTACTACTGCATGCAGTTGATGGTTAGACTTCAGTAATACCTTGAGATATGACAGGAATAAGGAGTGCAAATGGTAAGGACTGTCTTTAGAATGTGGCCAAAAAGTGTCTTGTGTGTAAGTTGGGTTTTGTCAGAATACCTGGGTATCACAGGAGAGAGGTATTCTGAATCTTGGATTTGCATTTCTGTGTCTATGTGGAGTTAAGGGTGTTTTTTTTCCAACAGTAAAAATAGACTTGATATAAAATCAGTTGGTATCTCTAACTGAGAAAGTGGGAAAATTCCTATGGATTAATTGCAACTCTAGGAAGACCCAGTTAAATGAAGTCAATAGTAAGAGGCTTTGCTTGATACTTAACCATGTGTGGGTAGAGCTGTTTGCCATTTTCTGGAGTAGGCACAATACAGTTGCGTGCTTCTTATTCCACGTGGACACTGAAATTTTAGGGAGGATTTTTCTGAACCTAGAATGCTTATTTTCTGTCCTTTGTATCTGCAGTGTGACAGAGCCAAGTGACCTGTCCTAATCCCTTCTCAATGCCTTTGATGTAAGATTACTCTGAGGGCTCCTTGAAGATTTAAGAGCTAGTTTCTATGCAAATACCTCTTGTCTGGAAGTGCAAATTTCCAGTAAAGTACCTTTTCAAGAAAGCTTTACTAGTATAACTTGGAGTATTATTAACCTCCTTCCTTTTCAAGTGCAGTCTGCTGCAGCCTTGAGATACTGTTTACTCTGCTCCAAGACTCATGAAACATGAATTTTCCAAACATTCAACAGGAGAACTAGAGCAGCAAGTCCTCCGTTTTCCCCTTCTGCTTAGTGTTAAAGCTAATCCATTGTAACTACATGAAGAATGTATTTTTTTTCTGTTAGCTGGTTTGCAGAGCATGAAGCTACAGTTCACATCGTGGAACATCTCAAAGCCTATATTACTGTAATGGAAGGGGAATGTTAGGAATCTTGGAGGATAATTGCATGAAGCAGTTCACATTGTGGAACATCTCAAAGCCTATATTACTGTAATGGAAGAGGAATGTTAGGAATCTTGGAGGATAATTTATTTTTTGCCACAGAGTTTTCGGTATCCTGATGGCAAAGAGCAAAGACGAATTGCCTGGTTAATTTTCCTGTTCATTAGTAGTAGGCTTTTTTTCTGATGTGAGGGGTCCATGATATAGCTTCTCCTTCCTGCCTGGGGGGGAAAAAAAAAAACCCAACAATTGGAGCATTGACAATATGAGGTAAGATATATAGCCTTAAATCTCCCGTTTTCAGCTGATGGCACAACCCTTGCTTTTTGGGGTTTGTTTTGGTGGTTGTTTTTTCTCCTGGATGACTCATTATTGAGCATTACTGTAGGCTTCTCATAGGTCTTGTGTAAACCTGTGAGAATACTGACCTGGTTTTCTCTGGCCTGAGTCACTGTATGTGAATAAGAAGGCTGAAGTAGAGGTGAAGGGCTCAATATGTTGATAAGACCACAAAATTTGAGAGTGGTCAGTGGGGATTTTTCTTAAATTATAAGAAAAAGAAGCCTTCAAGGGTGAAGTTAACCTGCAGAACTTCCCAGAAGCGTAAATCTCACCCAGCGTGTGAAGGGTGTGTTTTGTGAGGGCTTGATGAAGCCTAGAGGAAGTAATGGAGGACTTGAAAAATTTCAGATTTTTCTGTGATTATGATCCTTGCCTGCATGCATTGCAGTTTGGTGTCGAAAAATAATTTGCCTTAAATAATCATCAGAAAATAAGGCTGAGTTAATGTGTTCACCCTTTAGGTCAAGGGAATACTTGTTAATTGGCTTTCTGTAGTCCTGCTCTTCATTATTTATCATTTTCTTGTATTATGCTCTTAACACAGACTTGTGGAGAAGGAAAACGTAGAGCAGGTTTTTTTTTGGTGCATTTGTTAGTTTGATCTGATTAGGAACTGGAGCAACACATTGGTTTATTTATGTATTTAAAATCAACTCCCAACTGGTATGTAGGGGAGGCAGTAGCCAAACAAACACTTAAGGAGTGTTGACCAGTCTGTACTCCAGGAGGGTGGTGGTAGTGGTTGTGTTTTGTTTGGTAGGTTTTTTCCACTGAAATACAAAACTGAGGTTCCCTTGGCTGTCAAGTAGCAAAGGTGCTGTTGTGGTTTTATTCTTACCAAGGACTCAAGTTTTGGATTATCATTAAACATAAAATGCTGATTTTGTTCCTTTTTGGCTGAAGATAGTTCAGATGGTCAATGGCAAATGAGCATCTAGTCTTCTGCTTTTATTGATGGGTGATTGTCTCCTTCACAGAAAAGTTTGACTCCAGTACATGCTTGTGTGTGGGAATGCTTTACCTTGTCCTCTGCTGGACTGTATTTCTTTAGGCAGGTTTGCAGTTCAAAGACCCTTGCCTGTTTGAAACAAAATTTGTTGAAGCAGAAATGAGACCTTCATGTGGTGTTCTTTCACAGTATCAACTATGGATGCAATTAATTGAAATTAAAAATTACTTATTTGTATAATTGAACTGAAAATAATTTATATGTATATGCTTGCTTGTGATTTACTTGTATAAAGCAAATACAGTGGCAAACATGTCTCCATAAATAAAGGAGTCTTTTTTTTCTCCTGTTACTTATCTATCATTCCTAGCTAGAAGCTAAAAACCAGTATCATTTAGTGTTCCCTGATTATGGCTGCTGTTTGTGTTGGGTTTTGGCTAATATGTTTGCTTTTGCCAGGATTATTTGATTTTTAAGTGGGTGGTTTAGGCAAGTTACTTGTTGGACTTTTTTTAAAAATAACCTAATCAATACTTATAAGCCTGTTAAATAAAAGCATGATTTCCTGTAGTCAACAGGCTAACATTACCTGCTGCCATAGCAGTCTAATCTTTACAAGTTCTTGGATGACAATTAATATTTTTGTCCAACAACTGGCTGTGATTTTGGTTTTATTCACTATTAAGTCTTCAGAGTGACACTGTACTTCTTAATTATATCAAATATATCTTAAAAATAGATATTATCTAGGTCTCAAAAATGATCTATTTTATATGAAATGATTTTTTAATTTAAAATATCTTTAAATTATAAGGTTTTTCTACTATCAGCTTAGCTTTAACATTTAGATCTCAATGCGTGACTGAAGTATTTCAGTTGTTACAGAATCATAGAACCATAGAATCCTTTAGGTTGGAAGGGACCTCCAAGATCATCAAGTCCAACCCTTGAGCCATTAGGGCTCTACACTCCTCTGCCAAAACAGATCAGAATCTGTCAGGGTTGGAAGGGACCACAAGGATCCCCCAGTTCCAACCCCTCTGCCATGAGCAGGGACACCTCCCACTAGATCAGGCTGCCCAGAGCCTCCTCCAGCCTGGCCTTAAAGACCCCCAGGGATGGGGCCTCAACCCCCTCCCTGGGCAACCCATTCCAGGGTCTCACCACTCTCCTGGGGAAGAACTTCTTCCTCACATCCAGCCTGAATCTGCCCACTGCCAGCTTTGCCCCATTCCCCCTAGTCCTGTTGTTACTCGATAGCCTAAAAAGTCCCTCCCCAGCTTTCTTGTAGCCCCCCTAAGATACTGGAAGGCCACAAGAAGGTCCCCTGGGAGCCTTCTCTTCTCCAGACTGAACAGCCCCAACTCTCTCAGTCTGTCCTCATAGGATGACTATTCTAAACAATTCAGATGGCTAAGTAACAGGGCAAATACAAATTTTCAGGTAGAATTGATTTTTTTTCTCATTGATTTACTGACTTTCCTTCCAAATGAGTGAGATTTCCATGTCACTTAAGCGAGTGTTTTGGCAAAAGCTGGATGGAGTCATGAAACACGTGGACAGTATTTATAAAAACTGTGATATTTTGCAAGTATGTGCTGAGTGATGTTTCACGATGGTGCTTTGTCCTGATAGGTGGTAACGTCGTTCTGTGTGCAGTGATAAAAGAATTAGGATTTTTTTTATTTCTCATCCCATTACTTATAATCTGCTCTAATTGAAAAGAGCCAGAAGTCTTATCAATTGCTATGCAGTGTAATGCAGGTTGATTCTGTGTGCAGTGATAAAAGAATTAAGATTTTTTTATTTCTCACCCCATTACTTATAATCTCCTCTAATGCAAAAGAGCTAGAAGTCTTAGCAATTGCTATGCAGTGTAATGCAGGTTGTCTGAGTAAGTTTTTAAAAGAGCAGGGTGGTGTGTGGCCTGAGTCAAGAGGTGCTTACCACTGAACTCAAGACTGGAAGCATTTTGCTTTAGTACTTCCTATAGAAGAGCAAATGTAAATATAGGCTAAAGGCACTGTTTATGCTGCTAAGGTCATGTTGGGTATTCTAATTGCTTGTATAATACTTACCCTCATTTCATCATTAATTGAGATGTACTTTGTGCTGCTCAGCATAGACTTAGAAATAACAATTTGGAACAGCAAGGCACGTTCAAGGTCACTTAGAGATGTGCATGATGGGGTACTAAAATTTTCTGCTGCCAATAAGGTTTTGATTAATTTCATTTCTCCTGTGTACAAGTTACTTTATTTGTGAGCACTGAAGGAGTTGATTCTTGACATAAAGCAGGAGGAAAAAACATTCATGTGAACTTTTACTGAAAGGATCAGAGTTGAGTAATACTGAGCAGAAGTGCTAAGAAATTATTCCTGAAAACAGCATTATGTGAGATCAGCTGCACTAACATCTTGCTGCTTAATACTGGTTTTGTTTGCAAAAATACAGTATTACTTGAGCTACAGCTCCCACACAGGAACTGGAGGCAGAAGTAGGCCAAATATTAGTTCCTTACTTGTTATCGTTTGTTTTGCTAGATTTTGGCAGAAATGGTGCATTCTTTGTTTTAATTTTTCACTTCCCCACACTTGACATGTTATATCCTTTAAGTTTACAAGTTTCTTTCCAGTTTATTTTGCATGAAGATAAAACTGCTCTAAACAGGACTTTGAGTCTTAAAAGTGGAGAAGAGAAACACAAATTTCAGAAATGCTCAAGGTTACTAGATAAATGCATTGCACAACTCAGTATTACAGTTGTCTGACCACAAAACAATGCTTTCTTGTTTACTTGTGGTCATTAATTTAGCTGAAGTATTTCCTGTGCTGTATCACAAGGTTGTCTAAATGGAGTTTTGTAGAAGTGCTCTGGCTTATATATTTCCTTTTTAAGGATAATTTTAGAAATAGCTTTTTGTCCATAAAAATAAAAATTGGCTGGTAGGGGGCTAGATATTAGTCTTTGAGATCATACACTGTGGGCAGTGATTTGCTTGTGTATAAAAAGAGAGGAGACTTATGATCTGAGTAACGTGTTTTGAGCTTGTTTTGAAGTTACGTTGCCTACACAAACAACTCGCCACTTCCTGACTGTTTCTTAAACACCTCACTCAGTTTAATAAAGTTTGAATAAAAGATTCACCAGTCCACAAAGGCTGCCTTTCAAATCTTGTTAGACATACTCATAAGTAATGTTTATTTATACTTAGTCTGATACTTGCAGCAGCTTTGTGATACTCACTTTGACTGCTCAAACCTTTGAGAGGTTTCAGTCCTCTGCAGGATTCCTTCCTGAATACTGAGAAGTACAAATGAGCATTTTTCACATCTTGGGAGTGTAGCAGTTCAAAGGTGTTTCCAGGACTTCCCAATTTCCCTGGAGCATTTCAGCTACCTTATGGCAGGACCTTGTCTCCAGGGGGTGGAAATCACAAGGAGTCTTATGTTTAGGATGGGAGTTTTGTACTTCCGTACATCTTGCACGTCGCCAGGACACATAATTTGGAAGCCAAGTAAAATTGACTTGAGCATGTTTGTGTATAATAAATAGTGGCCCGAAAATACATGTGGGGCTTGATGGTTGAGCTGTAAAGTTGATGATCTTTATTCCTGTATCATGTTCCTATATTTCTGTTTAGAAGTACTACAAAATTTGCATCCTTGACCAATCTTTGTCACCTTGAGATCAGCCTAAATTGGAGAAGAGTCCCCATGTGAAGTTGTCTAACAGCCTAGATTAGTACTTTAAGGTGAATGGGGCTATTTTAAGTCTATTTGAAGAGTGAGAGCTATTTAAATAGATATTGTACATTCTGCCAAATAAGATTGTTGGCTTGTGTTTATTTTATTGTTTTAACTTTGGGGTGAGTAACTTACCTTTATTTCCTTTGACTCTGTAATACACAGCGTGAACTTAACTTCATAATACTTGAACTATCCTGCATTCTTGGGAGGTACTTGATTCCAAGGCAGTCTGGAGAAGTTTGGGGATTTATAGCACTTAGGACTGCAAAGCATTAAACCAAGCAGTTCTCAATAAAGTAATGATGAATACTTTATTTTGCTGCTTGCTTGTGTAACTTGAATTTCTGCTTTTTTATGCCACCCTTACAGTTAGTTTGGCAAGAATACTTAGGTTTTCTGAGGCTGCATACTGCATTCAATTTAGTAAAGAAAACTGGCTAGGTTTATTTCACCCCCTTCAGTTCTTCATTCACTGTGGAGAAAATGTTGTAGTTTTTCTGTATTGATGAAAAATTAAAAAATATCATTCACCTGAAGTTCACAAGGATTTGCTACTGTTCAAAAATACTCTAACAGTATAAATACAGAGTTTCTTGTGGAGCTGCATCTTTGTCCAGAAGAAGGCTTTGTTCTGTTACAAATTTAGAACACTCTTTTTTTCTTTCTGGATGTATGCCTCTGTTATGTCTTAGTCTAGTACTGTTTATATCTGTAGCATTGCCTCTGAAGAAGCAGGGTTTCCCAAGTAGAGTGATTTAACTTAGGAGGTAATGTCATTATTTTCATTTATTTTTGTCTGACTCTCTAAAATGGGAAATGTTTTGCTTGTCTTAAGTTAACTATCCCCTTTTTTTCCCCCTAAGAGTCCACAACACTAAAGCAAAAGCTAACAAATTATGCTTACCAGCTAAACAGTCCACATCTAACCTAGCATGAGTAGAGCTGGTGTGGATGCTAGGCTCTCAGCTGTCTTACCACTGCAATGTAAACTATGGCAGGCTTTTATCTTGCTCTAAACTCCATCTAGAAATACTAATTATACAATGTGACATTATTCCTTCACTCTGTATGTGTATGTTCATATGTTTTTATTTATATGCATAAACGGAATCATTTAATGCTTTGGCAGCTGTATATAGCAGTTTTGATTATTAATATGGGAACTTGTAATCAAAAAAAAAAGTAGATCTTGAAAATGTGGTCATAAGCAGCTGTGAAAATAAAACTTATTCACCTTTACCAGAAGGGTCTAGACTTCTGTTGTGCTTTGATCTTACTGAAACAATTACTTCCTTTCCTTAGTGTCTTAAAAGCATAAAGATCTTGGTGTTGGGAGTAAACTTCAGTAGACATAGTGAGTTTTACTTTACTCAGTGAGTAAACCTTACATTGCTACGGGTTTGTGCTGATAAATAATTCAGATTCCTTGCCTAACTAATGTATGGGGAAAATGAATGATATTAGTGCACACTTTGGTGGTAACACAGCTCTAATCTTGATGTATATGTAAGCTTCTGGTGTTTCCTTTACCTCTCCTTTCAGGAGATCCATCCCCCTCTGTCTTCTTTACACAACTACTTCAGCTTCCACGTTGATGTTTTTTGCTCTGTTTTGCAGTGTACAGAACCAATTGTTTTTATTCTTGAATGAAACACAAATTTGTTTCATTCAAATGTTAGCTAGATTATGGTGATAGCTAAGAATAAGCCAAACTAGGAGAATTTTTAAAGCTGTGAACAGTACAAATTGAGACACTGTACATAGCTGTATTGGGGTACATATTGAAGTGTGATTTTTACCTCCTGCATTAAAATATGAGGTTTTGTATTTTCCCCATTTGGTAACTAAATAAATAGTTCAGTGCACTGCCTCAGTGTTTATGCATGTACTTATCTGTTACTGTCTTAGAGTTCTTGTTTTTTTTTTTAAACTTTTTGGTTTTTTGCTACTTCATACTAGTTCATGGCCCAGTTATGCTTTTCATCAATTAAGTGGGTTTATGGTTTTTCTGCTTGTAAACTTAGACTTCTGTTTTCTTGGTCAGAAGGAGTAAAAGATATAAAAAAATGTACTTATTTAGGTATCTGTTACTGTCTTAGAGTTCTTGGTTTTTTTAAACTTTTTGGTTTTTTGTTACTTCATACTAGTTCATGGCCCAGTTATGCTTTTCATCAATTAAGTGGGTTTATGGTTTTTCTGCTTGTAAACTTAGACTTCTGTTTTCTTGGTCAGAAGGAGTAAAAGATATAAAAAAAGATCTGATGTACTCCTACCAGATACTCAAAGCAACAGCTGATATCAAGTGGTTATGCCTTCAGTAGTAGTGTCAGTAGTGTAAAGCATTATAAATTTAATCTAGAAGTGTCTCACAATCTTACCCTTAACTGGAAATCTGTTATTCTAAATTTAACAGCTCTCTTCTAGAATTCATGTACAGTCACATGCATTACATCCTAGAATTGGAATATCTTAAAAATAAGACTGAATTAGGTTTAATACTTGGAATATTGATGAAAGCATTCTATGCATCTGTATGAATTGTAATTTTATAGGCTAATAATATATATTTGATAATAAATCAAACTTATTTTCATGAGGCTGATTTCATGTAGTACAATAGGCACTGGATGTTTGACCTGAGTACTAAATACCTTTTAAGGAGACTGGAGATGTGATGCAAAAAGAAAAAAAGAATCTGAACGGTATCTGGGGAAATCTACATCTGAGGTGATCCATCTCTTTTCAAGCTGATTAAGACATTTATAGGCCAATAATAATAATATATGTTTGATAATCGAACTTATTTTCATGAGGCTGATTTCATGTAGTACAATAGGCACTGAATGTTTGACCTGAGTACTAAATACCTTTTAAGGAGACTGGAGATGTGATGCAAAAAGAAAAAAAGAATCTGAACGGTATCTGGGGAAATGTACATCTGAGGTGATCCATCTCTTTTCAAGCTGATTAAGACAAAATTTTATAAAAGGCAGGTATTCAGAATATTCAGGTTGAAGGAGAAAATGATGGCAAACAGCCTGGCTGTGTGGATTTGTGAGTGTGGTATTTTTGGTGTGAGGTGCTAGCAGTGTAGGTGTGCAGAAATGGGAGCTCAGATGCCAGGAGAAGGACTTGTAACATGTATCCTTTAGAAACTCTGAGCTTGTTGGGTTTTATTCTGACAGACAGAAATGAAAAGAGAGCGTTTTGGACAGAAGAAGGGAAATGTTTTTTGTTCTCCAAATATTCCAGTTGCATCCAGGAAGCTGGAGAGCATGGGATGGGTTGTTTTTTTAGAAAAAGAGACCTCTTAATTCCAAGTCATGTTTTTTTTGTGCCTGTCTGTATGTATTTGCACAATCTCATCCAGCATAATGGTTCCAGATACACACAGTGTCTCATTACTTTTTGAACAGGCTTTTTTGCCTTATAGCTCAGTATGTAACCTGCATTGCAACAGACTTCAACTGGTTTCCTGTATAAAGCTTTGTCTTTGACTTAATCTTGGCTTCTCTCCTGTAACTCCACATCTGTGAATGACTCATAACAAGCAGGGCCATCAGAAAAATATTGTGTAGGTTTTCATCCTAATCTGTAGGGCTTTTGTTTCTAATTTTTTTCTTTTTACAGCCTTGCTACATTCTTGCCTCCCCTGTAATGAATCACACAGTGTCTGTATGCATACCGGACAAGAAAAGTGGTTGTGCACTGAGGGAAAGCTGAACGTTAAAGAAATAGAAAGAATATCCCCAGCCATCAATCTGCTGAGAGCAGAGCTTTTCTATTTGGCAGCTATCCTCTCTCAGCCCCTGAGGCACTCCTGATACGATTTCCCTGCCCATAAACAGCAAGTTCTATTGAACGGCTACTCTGGCTTGGGGGCAGAGTGGGATCTGTCAGGCACTGGCAGCAAGGAAAAGTTCTACCTGCCCAGGCACTCAAGGGCTTGCTTTTTTCTAACAAGGAAAGCTTTACTTCTCTTACTCTGACAGGAATGTTTTAACTCATTTCCAGATGTGTGACAGCATGGGGGCAGCTCAATGAGTGGTCCATTCTGTAGTGTTTATGGTGGCTAGGCTGCAGGGAAGGGAAGAAATGCTAGAGCCTAAAAGATGGGTCCTTATCTTCCATCTTTTCCTCTCCGTGTCTCGGTGTGAACAGTCCTCAAATTCAGCATGAGTTAAGTGCATGTCAGCTCATATGCTAATAACAGTACCAGGTCAACCGAGGTAGGGAAGATGAAAGTGTGGTTGGAAAGGCTTAACCCTACCACGTTGTTCTGATCTCTTCTCTTACATCAGGGAGTAAGCATATAGTAATGGAAAAGTTGGTTGCTGGCAAAAATAGCTTTTTGTTGCTGTGATTTCATAACAGCAGTGGGATATTGGTGAGATTTTTCCTACCAGAGCAGCTCTTCTCCAGCTGTCTTCTCCAAAACTACCTTTCCTTAGATCTGTGGGTCAAGGGGACTGATTTTATCTGGAGTGTTTCATGTGGGAGAGTGCTCTTGCTGACTTCATGGCTGGCTCCTGACAGCCTGTATCAGTTTTGTGCCTACAAAGGCTTTGGAACAAATTAATACAATGTGAAAAATGTTTCTGGACAGCCTATCATTTTGACCACAGGTTCCCAAACTTTCTGAGAATTTGAGATGCAGAAAAACCTGTTTGAAGGAAGGGAGACAGTTAACTAACTCCTTGAATAAAAAAAACACTCAAACACCTCATCCTTCCTCTCTGCAACACAGTGGAGGTGACACTTCTTGGGATGTGACTCAATTTTGCATCTTTCTGGAGGGCAGCTTGGCTGAAGAGTGTAGTAAAACTGAGGTTGTGGTTACTTTATTCTTACGTATTTGGGTAGTAAAAATATTTTATGAGCATTCGAGTGAATCATTCTCCTCCCTTTTTAGTACTGTGTCCAGTATATTGTCAGAAATGTTTTTCTCAAAACGGGGAGGGGAGATACTGGAGTGAACTACAGAGCATGAATGTACTTAATGTAGTGTTTTAATCAGATTTCAGTCATGCAAATAACCATGGATCTTAATAAAGCTGTCTCATTAGAGTTGCCAGTGTTGAATAATTTCACTTTTTAATAAGTGATTATCAGTAGTACAGATGATAAAGAATTTCTCTTTAGAAAATCTAGAAATATGTTGTTCAAGTCAGCTACTACAGTACTTAGTGAGAAGCTGTCTTCATCTGTCAATTAAAATGGAAGAAAAATGTTGCTTATAAATAAAAAATGTGATGACAGTAATTTGGAAATGCCTTGGTGAAAAAAATTACCAAAAACTAGGTCTCTATTCTTGAAAAGAAACCTCTTTGTAAAGTGAAGAAAACTTCACTTTGCCCATATCACGAATGTTCTCTAACTTTGTGTGGTGTATCTGGAACTCTTGACAGTGTTATTGAAATCCTTGTGACAAAACAGGAAATAATTAAAATGAGAAGCTTTTTAATTCAATTTCTGAATGCTTATGGTAATATACCAACTGTTCTTCTGTCAGAAAAATACCCAGTATCTCTTATGCCCAGCAGCCAGCCCTTTAACTGAGATGCCAATCTCAAATTCTTTCTTCCTCTGAATTCTGATCATCTCTCCTACTATCTGGCAGCTGGCTTCACTTTCTGCATGGATAGTTTCCTATCATTTCAACCTTTTACAACACAATTTAAAGTGCTTACAAACTTGAAATGGAATCTTTGCATTAGCTTGAGACTGTGTTCTTTATAGAACATCTTACGGGGGTGTGTACTGTTTTTTTAGATTTCAGTTGAATTCTTATTCACTAAGGAATTTCCAGCAAGCCCCCTACAGCCCCCAGAAGCAGAGTCATTTAATCTCTTTAAGTTGTTGAAGTCAAGAATTCAGAAAGGTTTTTTGAAGAAAGATGTAGGATACAGAATGATGTCCAAAGAGACTGTCTTGCTCTTCAGTTTATCAGGGTATGGTTGAGCAGCTGTGTATTCTAAGGGAAAAGAGGCTTTGATCTCAACAGATGTTGACAGTGATAAATACAAAGGTCAGAGCAGACCCTAGAAATGCTAGCAGCAAGCTTATAGAAGTTGCTAAAAGTTTGGATGAAGGAAGAAGTTGAAAAATTCACCTAGGAACATCAGCTGTCATATCTACTATGAGAAATGTGGAAGTCCTTGATGGAGAAGACTTGCAGACATATTTTACCCAGTTGACTAAAGCACAGTGTAGAACAAATGATTTCTGGAGCTCTGAGATAGACTGCCAGTAATCACTTTTTGGCTCCTTCATCTATGGTTGCAATTCTACTGTAGCAATCCTAATCAAGCTGTGATTGGGAAAGGTTTTTTTACTGGGACTTCCCCAGGTGAGGAAAGAAGCACAGCAGTGGAGGTGACACAGAGTTGGGGGCTTTAATAGTGAACAAGTATCCATCTGATAGAGCTGATAGGGTACTTTTAATCAGGTAATACAGTGCTGACAGCTGGCATGCTTGCTTGGCTTCTATCTTAAGAGTAGCTGGCAGGGAGTGAAGCATTCACTTAATTATCTTCATTAAAATCTTAAATCTTGTGCCATGCGCTTGACTGTGCTCCACATCATGTAAGGAAGCCTTCTGTGGTTGCACGGATGGGCTTAGACCCATCTGTGCCTTTCAAAGGAGAGATGGCTAACAAGGAAAAGGGGGCTCCCAAAGCAACCCCAGCTTCACAGCCTGATTTCAAGCTGTGACTTGGCTCTAAAAATAAATAAATAGACTTTCTCTATGCAGTAACTTGGCAGACAACTTTTTCCTTAGAGATAAATGTTGCAATATGAGAAAAATCTGTTACGTATCTAACATTTACACTTGTTATGTATTAGATTATTGGTTCTAGATAGACTTTTATAGTTACACAACTCTAGAAGTATTGAGGTGGGGGAGAAAATTAACAGGGTAAGTAGCCTGCAGTGTAGATCAACTATTTTTGTTTTCTGATGCTATTAGTCATCAAATCCCTGGAGTTCTTACAGAAACTAGAAGCAAACATCTGGGAAAATTTGTTGAAAATCCATGTCTTTCAGGTCTTCAGAGTGTATACTTGGTTTCTTCTTGGGTTCTTTTTGGGCAACCTATGTAGAGGTAGTGGAAGTAGAGTTCATTTTAAGCTTTCCCTTTTTCTCTGTTGTTGTTCTCTTTATTCATCACAAATGATAGATGGATCAAACTATGATTTTTGGTTGTAGGACTTAAAGATTGTTGGCAAATAATTATATGTTAATATAGTAAAGGGAGAAAAAGTTACTGAAAACCAGATATTATAAGTGGATATGACTGTACAGTCTTCATAATACTGTATCTGAGAGAATGTAGGCTTAAGGGGAGAAAGAGGAATAAGGGCATATTACCTGTATGTCTACATGTGCTTTCATAGGCCTTGATGCAAGAAACCTCATCCAGCTAGCAAGAAGTCAGAAAAGAGACCAGAGATGCTGTGTCAGCAGCAGGGTAAAAGTATCTTGTACTTGGTCTGATTTTTCCCAGAATTAGTTAAGTCTGTCAGAAGTTACAGCACATCTGGCTTCTTTATGGGTAGATTAGTAGCTTGCATATCAAGTTCCTTCTAACAGAAGGAGATGCCATGGAACCCACCCAAAAACATCCAGATATTTAACAGTATTTATTGTCATTTACTGAGCATGCTGAAGTTCTTCCAGTTCTCCTTTGGCTGTTCTGCTAGGGGAAGAATGCTCCCATATAAACATTTTAGTTTTGTATCTTTTTGTCTGCATTGCTTTTAATTTTTTTTTTAAGTGTCACATTTTATTAAGGGATTCACCTTCAGTCCAAGAGTCCTTTTGTTACA
Organism: Merops nubicus; assembly: GCF_000691845.1. NCBI lineage: Eukaryota > Metazoa > Chordata > Aves > Coraciiformes > Meropidae > Merops > Merops nubicus. The sequence goes on from NW_008595724.1 coordinate 29,703, forward strand.
GAATATATAGACATTGGTTAATTTTTCTAATATATGAGATCACATAGGTCTTGATTTCACAGATGTGTCAGTGTAGCATGTGGACAGGTATATTTTTTGCTAGTTCTCTGGGTTGTTGAGTGCAACATTAACTTCCTGAGTAATTTGGGTTTTGTCCTCTTTGCCCACCACCCCTTTCTGTTACCTTTGGCTGACTTTGCAGCTTTATTCTGACCTGTCTACAGCGAGCATCCTCAAAACCTAAAGCTTGCTTTATGCATGAATTTAATAAAGCTTAAGTGCCTGATTTTCATTGATTGACTCTGGAAAATTGGTCATATTTATGAAGCTACTTAAGACCCTGAAATACTGAGACAGATTATATGTATGGGCTAGTTAGGGAAATTTATTTTAATGAACAATAAAGTGAGAACATTACACAATGTTGAAAAGCTAGCTGAAAAATAGTATTCAGGATTGCTTGTTATGCAGATTTGTTTGCTTAGGCCTTGTTACTTTTCTTGCCAGATTTCCATTTTAGCTGAGTTGTCTCTCTATATCCAAGCTGAAAACAGGAAATAAGGCTAACTTTGTAATTACAAGAAAAATGGAAAATTGTTTTGTTTGGATTTCAACAAATTCAGTTTAAGGTCAGATTTTTTTTCTTTAACAATGTATGCTCTATCTTTTTATTCCTAAAGGCATATTTTCAGCTATTTGGCTTATCTCGATGGCTGTTGGGGTGGAATTCTTTATCTTGGCTTGATACAAGCACACTTTCAGAGTGTGTATGGGACAGTGTTTGACTTCATGCACAGGAAAACATTGTCTTTTTGTCAGGTGGTTTCTGGTTCAATGAAAAAAGGTTTTGTTTGGGGTTTTATTGCTTACAATAACCAGCTTGGTAACCTCTGAGAAAAAGGCAGGCTTTCAATACTAATGTCTATTTAATTTTAAAAAATAATAAATTAAAAACAACCTGACTATGTAGCTAGCATGTTTCTATGGCAGTTTCAGAAAAAAACAACCTATAATTAACATGAGAAATTCTCTCTCATTCAGAGAGAAGGTAAAGGATAATTCATGACTTACCTTCTTGTGTATTATTCTTTGATTTCTTGAACATACTGTTAAATTGATCTACCTTGTTAAAATTAAAATCTAGTAATCTTTTCTTTTTAAGGAGTGTTTTGATGCAAGGAATGGTTTTGTTTCATCCCAACTGAAACCTGAGGAGCAGAACATGCTTTTATGTTTTTATAAATGTAATCTTTAATGCAAATAGAGGGAAAAGTTTCAATACTAATTAACATAAAGGCAAATTCATAAACATATTACTTGGTGTTTTCAATAACGATTTCAAGAATTTGGAAAATGAGACATAAAGCTGATGTAACTTGGTGTTTATCTCACACACTAATTAACTTAAGGCTGAATCAGTCTATCTCGGGTTCAGTTCCTGTAAAATATGGCCTGTTTTGTAACTTTTTTTTTTCATAAAGTAACATTTGAAGTAAAAGTTCAAACTCATTTTTCCATGTGAACCTCGAATAAATTACAATTGGGCTTTTTCATGATGTGAGGATTAAGCAGACAAGTGATGTACTTCATGGGTACCATAATAGTTAACACCTGTTTCAACTGTTTTATGTTTGTATTGGATGGAACCTCAGCAATCCAATATATCTTGAAAAGCAAAAACCTAATATAAAATACTTCATGGTATGGAAGAAATTATAATAAACTGAGTACAGCTTAAAGCATAAAATGCTTATTATGCACATTTACCTAGCCTTTTGTCTATATTTCTGAAGCCAATGTTACCATTTGGTGTAAAAATAATCTCAGTTTTTGTGAAGGTCAGTGAAGTGATTATTCAATACCATCAAATAGTGTTTCTAAGAAAACAGTATTTCCTGAGTAGCAGAGGTTGGCAGAAATGAATCACAAGTCAATACACTGGATTAATTACCATTTGGCTTGTGGCTTCTCTTAGATCTGCTGTGGGGATTGGGACCATTCTCAGCAAGGTGGAGTGGTCTCTTTAAGGTGGCAACCAGGCTTGGCTTTCCAGAACTCATCTAGAGATCTTGTCAGAGCACTGATCCTTTCCTGTTTCTCATCAGAGGCACTGTTAAGCAGTTGTCTTGCTACACATTTAGTTGAGTTCTAAGAGTTGGTAGCACTTCTGCTGGGAAATTGGCTGTTAGAAAGTTAACTGCTCTTCTGGAGTTGTATTCGTGATGCTTGGTCCTGCTGGTGGAGGAGCCTGTGGTTCTGGAGAAGACTTAGAAAAAGATAATTTTGTCTACTACTGCTTCTTGAATCTGGTTGCCCAAACACCTTCAGTTGATGTATGCCAGAGCTTCCAGCTGAGTGAGCTGCAAAGATCTTCCCTTTGCCCTTTCACAGAAAAACAGAATGGTATGGTTTGGTGGGTTCACCTAAGGCAGGTTGCACAGGAATGTGTCCAAGTGGGTTTTGGGTCTCCATAGAGGGAGCCTCCACAGCCTTTCTGGGCAGCCTGTTCCAGTGGTGCCACCCTCAGAGTTAAGAAGTTTTTCCTGATGTTGAGGTGGGACTTCCTGTATTCTAGTTTGTGCCCAGTGCCCCTCATCCTATTGCTGGGCACCACTGAACATTGAGGCCCCATCCTCTTGACACCCACCCTTCACATCCTGATAATCTATTGCTGGGCACTGCTGAACACTGAGGTCCCATCCTCTTGACACCCACCCTTCACATACTGATAAGAATTGATAATGTTGCCTCTCAGTCTTCTCTTCTCCGGACTAAGCAGCCTCAGGTCTCTCAACTTTTACTCAAAAGAGAGATGTTCTAGTACCTGAATCATATTTGTTCCCCTATGGACTCTCTCCAGTAGTTCTCTCTCTCTTCAACTGGGGAGCCCAGGACTGGACACAGTACTCCAGATGTGGCCTCACCAGAGCAGAGTAGGGAGGGAGGAGAACCTTCCTTGGCTGCTGGTCACACTTTTCTTCATGAGCCTAAAGATATCGTTGGCCTTGACCACAAAGAGCATAATGCTGGCTCACAGTCAGCTTGTCCACGAGGACTCCAGGGTCCTTCTCTGGGGAGCTGATCTCCAGCTGGTTAACCAATTACCTGTACTGGTGCATGGGATTATTTCTCTCCAGGTTGAGGGCTCTACACTTGACCTTGTTGAGCTTCATCAGGTTCCTCTCTGCCCAGCTCTCCAGCCTGTCCAGGTCTTGCTGAATGACAGCACAGCTCTGGTGTGTCAGTCACTGCTCCCTGTTTTGTATCATGACCAAACT
>NW_008595725.1:0-1387 GCF_000691845.1 Merops nubicus
CTGAGGGAACTGGGGTTGTTTATTCTGTAGAAGAGGAGACTGAGAGGAGATCTTCTAGCTCTCTACAACTACCTAAAAGACAGTTATAGTGAGGCTGATGTTGGTCTCTTCTCCCAAATTACTGATGATAAGATGCACCTGGGGAGGTTTTGATTGGACATTAGGAAGAATTTCTTCACTGAGAGAGTGGTTAGGCACTGGAACTGGCTGGCCAAAGGGGGCACCGGGGCACACTCCCCCCTAAGGTGGTCACGGAGTCATCATCCCTGGAGGTGTTCAAAAAATTAGTATGTTAAGCACTTGAGATGCTTCACTGTGGATAGGGAATTTGGGGGATGAAGGTTGGACTTGATTATCCTAGAGGTCCTTTCCAACCACAGTGATTCTAACAATTCAGCATGATCAAAACAATAAAGACTTGTAAAATAATATAATGAAATTGAGTGAATGATAAAATGTCAGCTGAAGGTGTTGATGAATGAAGATAGGTAATCTAGGGGAAAAGAATTCTTATTTGGTTTATAGACCTCAAAATCATCTATTTCTGTTTAGGAAAGATACTAGAAACAGTATGGGTAATTTTCTGAATACTCAAAAGCTGTTGAACAGGAAAACAAGTTTTAAAAATATTGGGAAATAATTAGATGATTAAAAAGTTCAAAACCCTAAGTCAACATGTCATGAATCCATGAAGAGTCTATCCTGTTCTCAATAATTAACACAATAAACAAACAAACAAATAAACAAAATTAGATTGCGGACACCAGGATGAGCAAAGACAAGGAATGGCTTCTGTGTGGGAGGGATAACTGAGGGAAGGGAATGATACCACAGCAATTGTAAAATCCTGGCCAATAGGGAAAAAGAGCATGTTACATGGCTCAGTATTCTGTTCTAATGCAGGAAGAGGAGACATAAAATGGAATGATGAGGTAACAAATTTAAAACAAACACGCCATTGTTTTTCCAAACAAATTATCATTAAATTATGGAACTCCTTTCCACAGGATATTTTGGTTCAAAAGTGAACCAAAAGTTTGAAAAGATTCAAAAGTGGCTTAAATTGCAATTCCACAAACTTGTGGAATAAAACTCCATTTAGGGCTGTTAACCAACAGAAAGTCACTTTTTCAGACTTCATCCAGATCATATAGTGGACAGTTCCCTGCATGCATCAACCCTTTGTTACTGATAAAGTAATCATTACAGTAGCAGAGGTAATATGCTTTAAGGAGAAGTCCAATATAGGCGAATCCTGGAAATCTCTCACTTTCATTTGCTGGTCTTTACTAAAACAAAGTACTCACAGTCAAAGTAAAGAACAGCTCAAATCCTATCAGCTATTAATGAAGAGTCCCACTAGGTGGAGTTACAGTTTCAAGGGAAA
>NW_008595725.1:1418-9213 GCF_000691845.1 Merops nubicus
TGATCTGGTTTGAGGACAAGCATTTTTTTGCTTATTTTGTTCCAGTTACCTACATAATTCTATGCAATTAGAATATGTTTTCTTTATCTCTTCAGTTTACCAGTAGATCTTTTTTTACCATTTGTGTTCAGTGAAGAGAGTAAAGCTATTGTAGCTTTATCTTAGTAAATTATTGATGTGCTTGGGGCACTGTTGCCATGATTTATAGATATAAGTGGCTGAAAATCTGTTATGTTTTTCTTTGGCTTTTTTTCTTTTCTGTCCATAGTACTACTGCAGTACAATTTCATATGCTACCATATAGCAATTACAGAAGAAAACTCTGGCACAAATCATCTTCATTTGGAATCAGTAACTTCGCTGATGCCACAATCTACAAACCACTTGGAACAGAGGCTTTATTTGTTTATTTATTTTTATGAGGAAAGAAGGGTTACCACAAGAATGCTATAGCCCCTATAACTGGGTTCAAATTCCCCTGAAGACAAATACTAAATAATTACCTTGAATATAAATAATATTTATGTTCTAAGATCCTTGTTACTGCTCCCTTTTAAAAGGAGTTTCTCAAATTAGAATTGACTGTAGTAATAATTAAAAAAAAGAATGCATACACAGGAATCCAGTGAAAACAAATTGAGATCAACAGACAAAACTAAATTTTGACATTACCTGTTTTTTGATTATTTCAAAACTTAATATTCTGCTACCATATTTGTTGTTATTATGCTCACATTTTCATCCCTACAACAATTTAATGAATAATTATAGTAATGCCTTTGTTTTTTACACTTTAAGAATGATGATAGAGATCTCAAGAGTCATCCCCATTCTAATTAAGTTAATTGAATTTGGTTAGTACTGAATCAAATTTAGCTTTTAAAATCACTGAAGAAGGGGAAAAAAAAAAAAAAAAAAAGGCAGGGGCATCCAGGCAAGGACAGGAACACAATGAAGTAAAAAGTAATCTAGTGATAATATCAAGTGTTGTGAGTTCCAGTAAGTAGTACTGGGAAATCAAGCATCTTTTTAAATATTGTTTAGAACTTATCAAAAACATATTTTCAAAACTGATCTAACATCTCCCTTTCCTACCCATAGGAAGCTATAATTTAGTTCAAATTCCAAGTATGGAATTTCTGTCATATATTGAACCTACAGGTAGTTAGTCATTACACTATAAGTGAAAACAACAGGTACCACAGATGTGTAAGATATGGAATGAAGGAAAAGACAAAAATAACAGGAGAGGGATTTTGGTTCACTGTTTCTCAAGATTTAAAATTTCTCTTTTCAGCAGAAGAGATTTCTAGCTTGGGAGCTGTCAGAAGTACTGTCTTTCACTGTATGAAACAATAACAAGCATAATATACAACAACAATTCTTCTAAAGAATTCTTCTAAATTCTTTAAGTGAAATAATTTTCATTAATACAGTTCCAAGCATTCTTGCTGAACTTCTTAACAATACTTTTTTTTCTCCCCATTGTTCAAAGACGGCATGAGCAAGTGGAAACTGGATTACAGAAGCAGCCATTGAGGATCATCCAATCCCAAAATATATTACATTAATTTACCTGTTGTCTGCCAGAGGGCTTCCAGTTGTATGTCTGCATTACACTATAATTCAGCTTTGATGAGACTCTTGTTTGCATTGTTACATTTGCTTCACCCATGAATAAGAAATTCATCTTTTGCTCATTCTTACAATTTCTTATGGTTTGTTTAAAAAAAATCCCCCCCTCCCCTCCCCTTACCATTACTCAGGAGCACTTACATAGTGAAATACTGTAAACACCTAGGATAGACTTAAATGTATAAACTGTTTGCATAGAGGTTTGGGTCCCTTCTGAATGAAGAATCCCACAGCCACATATTATTTTCCTTTTTTGACTGCAACAGAATACTAGTGTTCAGGAAAATTAGGTTCAGGCAAAATAAGTTACTGAGTCAGAAAAATTGTATTTATCAACTTGTTTTCTTTCTGTGTTCGATTTCACACAAAGATGTGGGAGCTGCAGAGTTCTTTTGTCCATGGCTCTGGGAGGCTTCCAGCTGCCTGGATGACCATGATGCTATCTGTCACAGGATATTAGATAAGGTGTAGAGGTACAGGATAAGCTGTTTCTTTATGATTAGGTCAATGTCCTTGCAGAAATTTGTGTCTCTCCTTGGCTGATGTTGGAGGAAGAAGAGGGCAGAAGTATGCCAAGATCTGCTCACATCCCTGTCCAGGGCTGCAGCTGTCAAAGACAGGCGAACCACTAAGCAGCCACCCTCTGTTGTGATTAGTTGCCAGTGAAGACTGAGGCGAAAGAGTTGTTGAGTACATCAGCCTTCTCCTTGTCTGTTGTTACAAATTTGCCAGTGTTGCTCATCGGCGTGTACGCTTTCTTTGACCTGCCTTTTCTCACTGACATGCCTGTAGGAGCCCTTATTCTTTGCATCCCTTGACAAGTTCAGTTCCAGTCATTCCTTGGCCTTCCTGATCCCATCCTTACACAACAAGGCAGTGTCTCTATACTCATCCCAACATACCTGTCCCTGCTTCCACTGCCTGTGCATTTCCTTCTTGACCTGGAGTTTCACCAGCATGCCTATTAAAATTGTAACAAGTTACTTTATCTTTTATTTTTTAAATATAATTATTATTCAATTAAATTAATTGGGGGTGGGAAATAACCACATCTAGCACAGGACCATCTCTTACACCAGTTACTTCAGAAGTGAGTGGCCAGATTATCAGCTATGTTGGGTAACTGCAGCTTCCTTTGACATCACCTATGCATATCTCTTATGGTCTCTACGGGTTTTGGTAGTCGAAATGAATTATTAAAAAAAAAAAAAACAAACAAACCAACAAACAAAAAGAAAACAGGTTAAACAGGCTGGAGAATCCTTGTTGGCAGGAATGGTATATTTGTTTCTGGTGCCAGCACTAGAAACTCAAATGCTACAGTTCAAATTTAAACAGAAGAAAAAGGAAAATAGTGCTTGATCTTTAGCAGCACAGTTCCTACTTCATTTAAGCTGAGCTGCAAATGAATTTGCTGTCTAGATGAGGGACAGAAATCAAAGCTCAGCCTCAACTGCAGTGGGTGCTACTTATTCATTTTGTTGTGGGTGGTGATAAATTAGAGCTGTGAAGTGAGTCATGGAACAGGAGTCTGGACAAGTGTGGGGGCCAAAGTGAGAGCACGGAAGAACTCATGATTGGTCTACCCTGGGCCAGGCTAATGTGCTGACACGAACCCTAGGACAGGCTAACATACTGGTGAGATAAGGAAGTAGAGCGGGAGGAACCAACAAAGAGTCACCACCACCACCACGGAAGTCCAGAGGACTAATTAAGATAAGCCATGACTTGCTTGTAGAAAGTCTGTAAATCACATCTATGTAAAAAATAAAGGTCTCAATCTTAGTCTTGGCTTCACTCCTGAATCTGGTCTGTGCAATCAGTTGCCACACTTTATATCACAACAATCAATGACAACTAGCTGAAGTTAAGATTTTTCAGCAGTTGTGTTGTTTAATAGGCGAAATAAAGAATATAGGAGCCAATTTGAAGTAAAGAAAAAGACTAACATGGCAGAACATACTTAAACCTGAATTTCCTCAAGAAACAGAAAATGTGAATAACAAAAATTCTAATGTATATAGCAGCGTATCAGATATTTTCTTTATTGGAATTTCAGCTAGTGTTGCCCGTATGCAGTTAAATATATCTGTTGTGGGTACTACTGTTCCATCACTTCTCTGGTGTGAAGCAAAAGTTTATTGAGCCATATCCTGGCCTGAAGCTTACTCCTAGAGTAGTAAAGAGCTCATTGTTATTGTGTTGACATGTCTATATCCCTAACCTTACATATGGCATGTGTAGTAAACAATTAAGGAAGAGGAATTTGGTTGTCATCTTTTATACTTTTACTAAAATAATAGAATATGAGCTGTAACAGTCATTTAAGCTGTTTGAAAGAAACTAGGTGAGGCATTCACATCACTTTATTTTGAATGATGGAGTCATATACTGCAAGGCATTGCAGAGCAGTGTTTGGTAGCTTTTTGCAACAGGGATGGTGGTTATAGCTGCTACCATTGCTCATCCCTTGTCTCAGATTTCCCATGGGGATGTCCCATTCAGAAAATAATTAGCTCTGATTTTCAGTTTCTAGTGCATAACCATAGAAATACCCTGCAGCTGTATATCTTGTATATCTTTTACTTAAACATTAATACTATTCTACAAATTGCTCATTATTTTTAATCCTCCCTTTCATTTTGAAGAAAAGGGCTCTCAAAACATTTACCAGACAAAAGCTATCCCTAGTAGCTAGTGATTAATAAATCAGCATTTTAAAGAGCCAACTTAATGAAAATGAATGTGTAATCTTACAGCACGCTTAGGAAGTACATCCATATGTTACAAGTACAGAGAAGTTGTGAGTTCTGGTGGTATAGCCAATTGTAACTTTTTTTTGAGAATTTTTGAAGTTGAGAATTTTTGAAGCACATGCTTCCAGAACAGAATATGTTAAGGTTTAGCAGAATTGGTTATTTCCTTTACAGCTGTGTTACACCTATATCGTATTTTAGAATTCTCCTTTGGCTTATTGTTTTGTTCTCTTTTTTGAATGTGCAGCCTTGGGTTTTGCCTTCAGAGCTTCAAAAATTATTAAAAAAACAAAGCCATCCTAGAACTGCTAAACCACATGTGTATTTTAGAGGCAGTTTAGAAGCCTTTTTCCTTCTAAACAGGAGTGGAATTCTGTATAATTTTGTATCAGATATAAAGGGAAGGCAGACATTTGCACACCGTGTTCTCCCCTTCCTACCTGCAGTTCACATACAGTCATGCAACAAATACTGCAGCAGCAGCATCTCTGCTCTGTGTTGCTTCCTCTTCAAAAAGCAGGTAATAATGGCAATGCTTTTACCCTGGACTAAAACTGCTGTTTCAAGGGTCCTGATAGAAGTATTCTTTTTCACAGCCTCCCATGGCAAGAAACGAAGGGGAGTAAACAAAACCAAACAAATTTATGTGTATTTCTTTATTTTCAAACAAATAAAGAAAACTTCCCAAAGTGACACCACTTATGGCTCCTTTCCTTCCTGAGCAAAAAGAGAACAATTAAAAAGGCTTGTCTTTTACTTCCTTTTCCAAGTAACAGCTTTTATGAATACAGGCAGGTAGTCCCATGCCCATTTAGCACACAAAGCATTTTTGCAAAGAATTCCCTTTTCCCGTAGAGATTTCAATCATATGTTCTCTCTGCTAGTATAGTAGATATACATTTTACGTCACAGTAGACCTGACTTGCCTCTAAAGTCCCTGGGGATGCAAAGAACTGAAGCTAGTATTTTGTACAAACCAGTGTGTTTTGTAGGCTTTACCTTCAGGATTTCCCCTGAAGACACTGGTTCTTCCCTTTGGTGGGAGCATAAGCCAACACATTCTGAAAGCTACGGAGGCGTAACTTTTAAGTGCTGTCAGCATCTCATTGACCACATGATTATGCCAGTATGGACCTCTCTAAGCATCTGTATGTGGTTTGTAATTGCCCTTTTCCCTCCAACAGGCTTAAATCTCTCTCCCCACTCCCATCTAATTCCAGATGCTAAATGTATTTTCTTTGTCTTGTTAGGAGTTCATTAGTACATCTGCAGTGTTATTTAGCCCATTGTCTGTAAGTCACAAATTACTTATAAGGCAGGAGAAGATAATCCTCAAAAATAGCAAGTATCTGGAAGTAAAGCTGGGAGTTAATTCATGACTGCTATGGGTGTTTTCTGGCACCCTAGCCCAAGTGTCACTTTTTTTTGTTTGTTTGTTTTTTTTGTATTCTGCACTTTTTCTAATTTTGAGAGAAACCACAATTTCACTTAGTAATAAATACTTATTTACATTCATGAGACACAGCAGTGCTCAGCTCTCTTGCCTGCTGCTTAATAGTAGAGGTGTCCAGTTGTGTGTATGTATTTTAAAAAGGTTGGGTAATCTGTCAGTTAAAACTGTTGAAGAATTCTGGTGTAAGGGAATAAAATTTAGTTGATGTAGTGTGGATCTTCCAGCTGTGAATAAGTTAGAGACAGTTGTTGTACTATAATTATGTTGATGTATTCCTGAGCAATTTTCTAGTGCAATATGTTGCACTGAGGTGAAGCAGAGCATTTGCTGGTGCAACAGTCTCTAAACTAGACAAAGCTCTGCTGTCAGTGTCAGGCTTCTCAAGAAATGCCCATCAACAGAACTGTGTATGCCTGAGTGCAGTAAACAACCTTATCACTAAGTGGAAACACACCCCAGAGAACATCCCACAGCAAAAGATCACATTTGTTAACAATTTTGGGATCATTTGTAAAGTTCCTTAACATTATCCTTGATCTATGTCATTGTCTTCAAAGCCTATCGCACAGGCTTTTCCCATATGGAGCCAATTAGTCTACAGGAAAGATATAGATTCTGAAAGAAAAATGGAAAGAAATAAGAATATTTTGCCACTTCTAAGAATATTACAGCTCTTTAGACTATCATCAGGTAACCAAGACTTGCAGCATTCCTATGAATTTGCTTAATAGTGCTTCCTTTTAATAGATGAGGAGACTGAGAAGTAGAACTGGTTTAGTGTTTTTGCAAGTTTATGCTTAGATAAGGCCCAGAAGCCTTGAGCCTTGATACTCAGCACTCCCCCCTGGACTATGCATTTATTTTTCATTGTAATATGTATTCTCATAAATGGAAGAATTGTAGTTAGTAGGCTCTGTAGGTACACCAGTGATAAAAGAAAGAGTAGGGAAAAACCTCTCTAGAAGGAAACAGGAGACCTGGTTAACCTAGATATGGAGAAGGATTAGGTAGTCAACAACATTTTTGCATCAGTCTTCACTGGTAAGTGCTGCAGCTGCACCACCCCAGTTGCAGAAGGCAAATACTGGGACTGGGAGAATGATACACCCACTGTAGAAGATCAGGTTCAAGACCATCTAAGAAACCTGAAGGCATGTAAGTCCATGAGATCTGGTGGAATGCATCCCTAGTTCCTGATGGAAGAGGCAGATGAAGTGGCTTAGCCACTATCCATCATATTTGAGAAGTCCATCATATTTGCAGCAGTATGGAGAAGTTTCCACTGACTGGAAAAAGGGAAACACAACCCCTACTTTTGAAAAGGGAAAAAAAGGAAGACAGGAGAACTACAGGCCAGTCAGTCTCACCTCTGTGCCTAGCAAGGTCATGGAGCAGATCCTCCTGAAAACTATGCTACAGCACGTGGAAAATAAGGAGGTAATGGGTGACAGCCAACTTGACTTCACTAAGAGCAAATTGTGCCTGATGAATTTGGTGGCCTTCTACTATGGGTTTACAGCACTGGTGGATAAGGTAAGAGCAACTGAAGTCATCCACCTGGACTTGTGCAAAACATTTGACAATGTCCTGCACAACATCCTGCTCTCTATATTGGAGAGACATTGATTTGACAGATGGACCACTTAGTGTATAAGGAATTGACTGCATGGTCGCACTCAGAGAGTTGCAGTCAACAACTCAATATCTCAGTGGAGACCAGTGAAAAGTCACACTCTTCAGGGATCAGCACTGGGACTAGTGCTGTTTATCATCTTTGTCAGTGACATGGACAATGGTATTGAGTGCATACTCAGTAAGTTTGCAGATAACACCAACTTAAGTGCTGCGGTCAACATGCTGGAGGGAAAGGATGCCATCCAGAGAGACCTTGACAGGCTTGAGAGATTGGCCCATGCAAAACTCATGTGGTTCAACAAGGCCAAGTACAAGG
>NW_008595726.1:0-6789 GCF_000691845.1 Merops nubicus
TCCAACCAAAGTAATTCTATGATTCTAAAATTTATACTGAAAAATGTGGAGGCTAGTCTAAAAAGATCCTCCTTCTGGCATGTACTTTTACTGAAGCAAATAGTTATTTAAACAGTTCTAATTTTTACATAAATTATTTTTTAAAATTCAAAGAAATCTATTCTACAGAAACTATTAAACAAGATATAAGAGGCAGGAAGGCAGTGGGGAAATGTCTAGTTTCATTTTCAAAGCTACTTTAACGTAAGTCATATAGTAGTGCTGGCTGTGGGAGCTAATTATATACAACAGAGCTACTATAGAAGAGAAGTATGATTTAAGGTAGTCACCCCTGTATTTTCAGCTTTTTACTCTAAAAATGTAAATGGAGATTTCAGGTGAGTATGTCAGTCTGTTTCTTAGGGATCTATCTCTGTAGTTTCAACGGACAACTTAAGTGAAAGACAATAGCTGAAACTATTAATAATTTTAGTATTTAGAAATTCTGAGTATCTGATGCCCTAATTCCACAGAAAAGCACTTACCTTGTAATTTAGTACAGTGGCACAATGAAACACGTTGATGGGACAATTCTGTACAGCTTCTGCCAATGCTTTCCTTCATAAAGCATTCAAGGATACTAGTAGTTCATAAATATTTTCATAATTTATGTATTTATATTAAATCTTGCAAAGACATATACACCAGCATGCCCTATGTTCAGGTAGGTGCCTCCTCAACTGCAATTATGTGGCCCAATGATGACATCCAGTGGTTAGAAAGATAAACTTAGCTATGTTTTCTCTAGGGGTGCCAGTTTTAACGCAACAAGAACAGTCTGCTCCCAGGAAAAAGCAGCTTTAACCAATTTTCTGCATAACAAATACAGAAATTAAGACACTCATTTGTCATCCAAATTAACTGTAAATACATTTTTACAATTCTAGTAGTTGATGTGCAATGTTTCAAGCAACAAGGAAAGAGGAAAAAACAGGTAAAAACACTAGCCTGTTCTTTTCCATATTTCTTGATATTCAGTTCAGACCCTCCAAGTGCTGGGAACAAATGTGTTGACAACATACTGACAGGATAGTATCTGCTCCCAAATCTGTAGCAGACATGAACAGCATCCCTGTTTTCCTTTTATTTTGACTATGCTGATTAGTCAAGATTTCTAACAATCAAACACTTTAAACCCTACAGAATTTATTATTTCGGGCATTACTCTTACCTGTCTTGGCATCTTTCCACTCTTCAGACAGAAAGGTTTTTGATTGGATAGTGTATTTAGAAATAGGGCTATGATTGTCTGTTCCACGACTCCAGGTAAGTGCTACAGCAGTGTCTCTAATTTCTTCTACTCTTATACCTCCGGGAGGGCCTGGAGGACCTGAGAAAAAGGATTGGTAGTTCAATTCACCAAGTAAATATTTGGAAAATGGAAGTTCACAAACTTTCCTATTTGTGTTTATCAGATACACGGCTTCCGAGGCTTCCGAGTCTCCCTTTCTACTTAAAAACAGACTGAAAATGTATATATACATTTTAATACTCTCCAGAGTGATTCAGAGAATAAATGCTCTTGCACCTAAAAACTACCAAATGAAACTTCCGTGATTCCTGCCTAAGTACTGGGATTTTCTTAAGAGAAAAAATGATACTTTGAAACTGTTGCTGCCTTTTTTTTTTTTTTCAAACAGCAAACTCAGAGTTAGAAAAAATACACAAAATTCTTCTTCCTAAATTCCACATAATGATGATCTTATTGGTGGCCCATGTTTCATTTATATTTCTGCTTGTGCCATACTGGCTCTGCCTGCAATTTGTATGGAAAATCTTACAACTTATATTGGACAAAGATCATACCTTGAAAGACATTTCTATAGACCTCTTCATATTTCTCTTGGTCTTCATATCACCCCAATGTGGTAAACCCATCATCAGATTCCAATTTCCTACAGACTAATGTAACCTGAGTGAAAGCAGAACTAGACAGTATTTCTCAACAGTTCAACAGAAGCCTTCCCACGACAAGAATTTCAAAAATCCATGCCAAAATGTGGAATCCACTACAACCACTGGACTGAAAGCAGTCTTGTGAATACATGGATGAAACTGAACAAACTCTGCACCAGAATAACCCTGTGAAGACCACCACCAAAGAACAGAAGCACTAAGCTGTCAAAGGGCAAACATTTTTCAGGAAACAGCTATTCCACGTCTGCCTTTTCAGTCTTGATCATCAAGAAGAAACTATAAAATAATTTCTAAAGTTTGTTTTCTTTTTCTTCAAAAGACAGATACTTGCAAAGATGCAAAGATTAATTTCAAAATTCATAGCTCTAGTGAATGTAAGCAGTTATGTACTAAATATAGCTGTTGCTTTGATGGCACATTACTATGCTCCTAACACCCACTAAATCATTACAGAAGTTGCCTGTCCTAAACTATTTCACGGTCTCATCTCTATGAGATCCTTTTCAAGGATTACATATTACTTCTCCTTGAACCAAGTATTTAAAACAACTATGTTAAAATAACAGCAATTATTTTCTATTCATATTGGGCTTTAAGTTTTTTAGTTGTACTTCAGATCTGAAGAGATATGCCTCTGCTCCCCAAACTCATCCATTTTCTTCAAGTATATCACAAAAACCTAATAAATGGTATTACACCTCTTTAGCAAACCTCATCTAGATTATTTCTGAACAATATCCGGCAAAAATAGCTGAGGTGAATACTTGAATTTTTCTAAACACATCTTTAAATAAAAAAAAATTATCTTCTCATTACTACTACTCCCACACTTCTACTTTTTGTGGGTAACTTTTTTATTGATGCTGTGCTGTGCCTTATTCCCCAGAAGAGAGGCTATCAACAGGCACAGGTGATTTTTTTTCACGGGCTAGAAAGCTAAGAAAAGAGTGATGCAGCCATGTACGTATGTCAGTATAGGCATTTTCATCTGTAAAAGACACCACAGTGTTCAGTAAGCTGTGCTAAAACCTCTCAAACTTAACAGTAATTCTGTAACCCAGTTAGTACCTACTTACAGACTTGATACATATTTTCAGAACATTCTTTCCATACTGATTGTTCTGGTTTTATTATTATGATTCTGTTATATATGATGCACAGTAATATGATATGTATTGTTGTGTAAAACCAGAGACGATACATTAGCACTATTGAGAAGTGTTTTCTGATTCCACATTCAGAGATAATAAGATGCCAACATGATTGAGGTAATTATCCTACAATCTGATTGAACAAGTCCCAGAGCATATTAAAAAAAATGAACAAGAAATAACAGGGTATTTTTATCTGCAGTATTTACAGAGAAACCACAGAAAACCAAAACAAAAACAACTCAACAATGGAATGAGATTTCTACATCAGATCTAAACAGTGTGTCAAATGTATCTTCAGCTCTTGCGGCCTTTATTTTCTCCATAAACATGAGCAAAAGGAACCAAATGAAATTAACTGAATTAAGTAAATATGCTACCATATATTGTTGTTTCTTGGTTTCAGTGAGTTTGTTTTTTTAATGAGTAAGTCCATTTCCAACTCCGAAAGTATTCAGATTTAGAGTGGTTCCTTAAAGAATATATATGTCGTTGTTTAAAAAGAAATATGCGTGACCACTCTACCCAATCTATTGGCTTATGACTTTGACAATCAAATTCATGATTGTTTCTTCTCGTAAGATCCAGGACTAGTTCCCACTTAGTATCCTTGGAAAAATACATCAGTTGACTACTTGATTGCTCATAACCAACTTCTATTAAAATTTATATCTTGGCATTGGAAAACAATCTACTCATTAGCTGTCCACAGACCTCTGTTTCAAAGCAAGGACTAAATATCTCACTGCATATGGAAATAGCCTCTTGCTTTTCTCAGATGATACACAAAGTAGGAGTTGCTGCTTTTTAAGATGAGGGTTGTTAATCAACTCACCACCCTGGTAACAGGCATAATCACTAGTCCAACTCTAAGGACTCAGGTAGGTAAGACCTGAGAGGCCTGTTCTCTTGCAAGACTGTTCACTTTAGAAGCCCTCAAGATCGAAGGTACAGAAAGGTTCTTCTGTCCCAAGATCTTTCTTTCCTTCTTGCTTTAGGAGACATCTACAGCTTCCCACCTCACTATCAAAGCTTCTGGAAATCACGTGGCAGAAAACACCAGGGAAAACACACTCAGTTGGACCTCTAAATGTCTGGAATAGAATCAGTATATTGAGTAGACTCTAAGGACTTTGTATGTTCATGCACTTCTCATTTTAATTTCTGTCATTTCTTGATGAGAAATAACACATTTTAAACAATCAGAAACACTCTGCTTGTCTAGATGAGAACAAGCCACATTTCTGTTTTACCTGGAGAGCCTTACCTCTCACCACAAGGTCGGCTGAAGCCGAGGAGTTGTCCACAATGGTCTGCGCGGTGCACGTGTACCTCCCCGCGTGCCGCAGCTGAACGTTCTTAATGAGCAGCTCACCGTTGGATTTAATCTGTCACAAAAACAGCACTTGATTGAAGAAGTTGGTAAACATCCCTGTACAGCTATGTGATACCTGTCTACAACTGATACGACAGTGGTTGCTATTTCTAAAAAGCCAGTGCTTACTTTGAGAATGCATCACCCTCAAAGATACATCTGACATATATGACAGCTGTTGAAATGTCCTGTGTTTCCTGAGGAGCTGCTGCTCTTTGCCAGACATGAAAATAACAGACCTCTTAGTAAATATTTTTTTTACAAGCCAACATCTCCTTCATACTTTTTGAAACTCATATGTGAACATTAAATTTAGTCAAGATTTTTTTCATTAACAGCAGTCAGATGATTTTCCTGTGTCATTACTTGCTTTTTTATGCATGTTGTATGACAACATGCCATGCAGTCCTACTGACAGAGCAGGACATTGTTTAGCTCTTCCTTTACAAGTCTAAAGTAGTATGAACATTTGTATGACAGAGAGGCTACAATCACAGTCTACATAAAGATGCACTAAAGAGGTACTAAGATGCAGCGGTTGTAAAGAAACAATAATGTTCAACACATCCCAGCTCCTTAGAAGAAAATCCATCCCTGTTCTGTGCAGTGGTGTTGGGCAATGGGCAGGACAATGACAGCAACCATAACCCCACGGCAGGAGGCTGGGCTGCCGGGGCTCCAGGCCAGCTCCCAGACAGCACAGTCCAGGGTGGCCCCTTCCTTTGGTGATCTGGCACAGGGTGCACACAGAGACCACCACAGTGAAGCCTCAGCCTGTAGCCCTTGCCCTGCTGGCCATGCTATCCCCAGAGCTCAGCTTTCACTGCCCTGGTGAACAGCAGTGGGATCTCCAGCGAAACAATCCATTCCACCAGGATCACAACCTCAGCATCAACGTCAGCACAGACCCTAATCCTTCCCCAGCCAACGCTAGATTATTGGAAAAATATATACCTATGTTTTCAGATGGCTATAAGGTCCACTATCTGGTGCCTCCTGTGGCTGTACAGATAGGCAAACTGAATAAAATATTTTTGTCCCATGACAATTCTGTGAACTCACTGAGTAGCTAGAAGTAGCAGAGTATAAGAGAGACCACTACATACACCACACCTGTTCTTAGTGAAAAACACATTTTATGTTCAGAAAGGTATACAAATTTTTAAAACAAACACACTTCAATATTTTGCTTATCTATCCTGTGGTTTATTCCAGAAAAAGATTATGAGGTTAAATCACAGGGTTATATGTGTGTTAGTCTTAAAGGTATTTCAGAAAAAAAATACAAATGTTGTCTCCAAAATGTATCTGATTGCTTTCATGGAAGTCAGAATGTTACAAAACATTAACAGATGGATTTATAGCAGACTATACTGAAAGGGCAACATTCAGATTTCCTAACTCACCGAATATTGCTCAGAAATACAACTTTTTTTTTTTTTTTTAAAAAAAAACCCAAATACTAAGATAACTCACTGCAATCCTGAAACCTTCACACACAGAACAAAAGGAATTCAGATGCAAAACAGTATAACAAAAAGAAATTGTTAAATATTCAGGTGTAAAAAATAATGCTATCATCATTGAAGGTTCTAGGAAACAACAAAGACCTTCAATATATTCTCAAATATTAGGGTCTGTCTTCATTGCCTCTGCATTTAAGACATTCTAGAGAAAGAAAATAAAGTTATGTCACCCAGTTTATGTTTCCCGAATGAAAAGGAGTGGGGAAAAAAGTAAGGTTAAATCTTTTCCAATTGTTCTGCAACTAGAATGCCAGTTTATATTTTGGGGAGATTAAAATAGCCAGATAAAACTACTCTTTTCCTTCCCAAACTCCAGTGAGGACTTTGGATGCCAGCTTCAAATTATGCTGGCATAAAATTTCAGCACAAACCGAAATCTGTTAATACCGATTTTTTTGGTCCAGTATAAGAATTCACATCTTTAAGAAGTCACTGAGGAAAACCATTGATTTGATAAAAGTAGCACCAAGCACACATGAAAGAAACTGCTTAATTCTGGCTCGCAACACTTCAGCTAATTGCCCCACAGGGTCAGAGAGAAATGCAGGTTACAGAGCACCTTTTCAGTTTGTGAGTGACACAAGTGCTGTTAGTAACAATCACACAGATTAGCCATATCAGTGAACAATCCAATATTCTTGATATAGTTCTGGCCATTCCTCTTATAGTTGTTATTAAAATATGTCCATTCTTTTTTTCCCCTACACTTTTTACCCAAGATTAATATGATAGGGCATTTAATTTGCCAAAGTACATGCAGGATATAGAGATGAGTCTGAGT
>NW_008595726.1:6802-20358 GCF_000691845.1 Merops nubicus
GCATTCCTGTGCAGGTACCCTCCAGTTTATTAAGAAGAACTCCAGAGGGACTGTTTTTGAGGACAGCATCCTTGGAAAATCTGTGGGGATTACTGCATAAGTGAACACTGACTGGCTGCCTGGCTTACCACATGTAAGCCATTTTTGTCTACAGTGGGCTACAGAAAAATCAGTGGGAGTATCAGTACTTCTACAGGAGCAAAAGGGCTGCTAACTGCTCCTCTGCCCTCCAAAAATTATAACAAAGAAGCTGTAGAAGTTCAAACTCCTTGAGTTTTCAGTTCCTGCATTTTTTTATTTTTTTTTTTCATTTTGGTCTTATTTGTTTTGGGTTTAATAAAACAGACAAATAGTCCTCTATTTGAGTGCTCTGTGTAAACCTTTCATTTATTAATACTAAATGTCATCCTAGAAAGAACCACACTGCCTGTGAATGTCTGATCATTGCTTGTGCTTTGATCTGCAAATAAACATAAGCGAAGTTTGGGCAAAGCAATAACGCTAAGGAAAACCGCATAAACTTAGAAATCTCATAATCATATTATTACTTCAATAACAAATGATTACAAATTATAATAGTCTTAGTACTCATTAATTCCTATGTTAGCACTTTAATTAAAATACTTTATTATATTTATTAATGATGTGCCCATACACTTGCTCTAACATTTATTGCCAAAATGGGAACTTAATCTTAAAATCTAAATGATGAAAAACAGATGGGAAAATGTAATATAATTTAAAAAACAACCCATAGATAGAGTATTGTATCTTGTTGGTTTAGAAGGTCTTCTGGAGCAAGCTGGTGCATTTTTATGTAGTTGGTGATGAAGCTTTCCATAACTCAGAAGAAGCCTAAGATCTTGGTGGTAAAAGAAGAGCTTACAAAGCAAATAAAGACCATGGGCATCAGCAAATTCTGTCCACAAATTAGATATGAATGTACTGTATGTTTTCATTCAAAAACCTCAGCTTGGATAAGTTTAAAAAATGCCTTCCTTAACTCAGAGAAAACTGAATCATGAACTGGAAATAGTGATAGCAGTACTCAGGGATGTTCCAAGGCTATCTGTGGTTCACCACTCAGTTATGTACCAAGTTCCAAGCAAAGACTTTCATCATATGAGCCCTATATTTACGCTTTAATAGTGATGTCAAAAAATAGCATTGTATGACCTATTTTTGAGATTCACTGTTCTCTTCTGCCTACCACCTTTGCCAGTGCAATAAATTACTAAAGCCATCAGAACATTCCCCTGTGTGATCAAAAATAATTTACAGGAATCTAGTCTAGGAATCTTGACTGAAATCAGTATTCACTTTTGTTGGGACCTCAGAGACAAGAAAGCAACTTATGTTCATATGAAGCTAGCAAGTCCTTTGTAATAATAAAACTAACCTGGCAAAAACAGAAGAAACTGGTAAGAAGAGACAAAGTCTTTTTGGATTTAATTCAGGTTTGAAAACTAGATATCTGAGCTTCAGAGATGTCTAATACACAGTGGAGGTTAAGATGATAAGAGAACTGATTAGAAGTAGCATGGAAGAGACGGGATCCTTGGTGACGAGATCAGCTTTTACAAAGCTAGCAATAATTTAAAACATCTTTTCCTATTACATGTACCTAAAATTTCTAACTTTAAGTGAGTTCATACCAATTGTTTTATTCCTGCCAGTAGAGGATCTGCTATGGGGTAGACACAAGTGGAACAGATAATCCAACAGCTGTCATTGAATGTTAATGTAAGCGTGAGCATAGCTGTTTTCCTGACATTGAGATCACAGATGACATAGGAACACCACCACCAGTGCAGGTCTATTGTCTCACTCCTCTTCACAGGAGAGCTTATCTTGCTTTGTTTTATAAGCCATGGCTGGCATGAAAGTTATAGGCAAATAAAAAACCCAACAGGATAATGATGACGGAGTCATTGCCACTAAAGAATCTCTTCCTTCAGAGAACTATGTTTATATGTAAAGGAAGTACAGTGCTAATTCTAACCCTGAAATGTGGACTGGGAAATACTTCCAACAAATATATTACTCTTCCCCATTCAGCATACCACTGAGAATGCCTGAGGATACTGTGCTTTATACCAGCATCCCTGTGGTAATATGCCCTGTTACTTCATTTCCAGCAGTAGAAAAAGCTGAGGTACTTGTTCACTCACACTCACGGGTATCATGGCTGATAACAGAAATTCACAATACACTGCTAACTGTGTTTCTCTGAGTAGTGCTAAGACCTGGCTTTTCCAGCTCCTGCTACCTAACTAGGCATGGTACCTGATTTTTGGAAGTTTGTAAAGTCTCACAAGCACATAAAGTAACAGTTAACTGATTTTGCAGTGTATTTTTTGAAATCTGTCATATCATGATCCTCTAAACAGACTAAATTTCTTTGTCCTGGAAATAGCACTGTGGATTAATAGTAGGTTTCCTCAAAGGCTTCTGTCAGAGCTAACTGCTCATTGGTTTCACCCTCAGTGCTGTCTCCAGCTTTCCTTCTCCTCCTTCTCCTTAACCACTGACTCCATCTAAATCACTCCACGCTTGCTACGTTACTATTAGGCCCTAGCCTCTAAGTTTTACCCAAAACCTAGCCAAAATATGTGACTTCCAATTCACTCATGTCTAAAGCATCTCCCTAATACATCAAGGCACCAAAAGCAATGTATTGAGACTGTGCCTTTGGAGAGTCCTGCGACTCCTCTTCAGAAAAAGCAGTAGCTCAGCTCATTTGGTTGCCCATGCTTCATAAACAATCACCTGCCCCCTCAATCTATTCAACAGACTATACTGAATGAGCTCACTGTGATGCTGTTTCCCAGGCTGAGTTCCAATTCATACACAGCCTCTTCCTCATCAGTGGGTAACTGAGCTTTCTTACCTAAACACTTTTCTCTAATTCTTCCGTTACCCTCCTGAAGTTTTTATTGATTTCCTGTCATATAACTGTAGAAAGACTCCACACTCTGCATGGAGGACTCCATGCTTTTACTGCAGGGAGAAGCAGTGGAGAAAAACTAAAATTAAAATCTTTGTATCTTTTCTGCTGCAGAAAAACGTGGAATGTGCACAGAGACATTTATAAAATATACTTGTATACTCACTAATATGTTAAAGCAGGAGCAGGGAGTAAAATACGTTTGTCTACCATGTCCAGCCAAGAAATGGCAAATTATAATAATTCACAAAAAACTAAGCAGTATTAAGCTATACTCTAATAGGATTTTTATAGTCCAACTTATTCTCTGTTGTTTACAAAACCAGTTGCTTTGCAGAACTTTCCTTTTTGGCAAATGCTGTCTCCAATCTAGAATACATCTCACCTGTTTTAGGCATTGGTAGCACAGATTTTGGTATCTGAACTTTTACACACAAAGCAATGAAACAGGCCCTTCCATGTGATTTAATTTAATGTAAAGTAGGCCTGGTCACGCATCTCCAGAATACTATGAATACAGTTCAAGAAGACTGCAAAGCTCCCTGGAAGTTTGGAGAGGGATAAAGGAAGACGAATAATATTTGCATAAGGAAAAAAAAGGCTTCTGAGAATACACTGAGGTCCACACTATTGAAAGTTAACCTTATAATGGCTGCAGGGACATCAAAACAAGTTATACACAAACAGCTTGGATTCAGAAGCCACTTCAAAGCTGAACAGAGCCTGAGCTACGAGCCTTGCAAGTCCTGTGCTGAACATGTTTGGTTGTCTTTGTGCCACATCCCTGAAACTACCAACAGTGGGAAATATGCTGTGGATTCAGCCAGTCTTAACTCTTTTGTCAGTTATGACACTGACGTGTGTCAGCACTGTCTTGAACAATGCCCCTCATCCCGTGAGAGCTTTTCAGTTGGGTGCAATGCTGTGCAACGTCCAGCACCAGTAAAGACACCTTTCTTGCCCTGTTAATTCCCTGGGAAACGTTCTCTACCAATTCTGTAAAAGAATTCCACCACTGGAGTTGCTGGTAAGGCAAATAATTCCTAAATGTTACAATGAAATGATTTACCAATTCTCAGAGTGTTACAATTCCTATTTTGATGGAAATTAGCAAAAACAAAGCATAAAGTTCCATGATACACTTTCTAAAATTACCTCCTTGCTGGTACCAAGTGTGAGAAGCGAGTCCTCATTCCAACCTTTTCAAACTTGAAGAGGGGCCAGACAAACAACTTAAAATTCACGAGCAAATTACCTCTATAAAAGAAGAGGATCTAGTGATAAAAATCCCTAGTCCCATTAAAGAAGACCCAGAATATTGAAGTGAATTGACAAGTGCTTGGTTCACAGATGCTTCAGCCCGGAGAGAAGGGAAAGTGTGTTTTTTTTTTCCAGCTAAAGTCACAAACGCCCTGACCCGGTGCCCCTTCGGTACCAGTTTGTGACAGCAAGCTTTGGTCCAATACCTTGAATCCTTATTTCAAACTCTGGAGCTTCTGCTTGTGGTGACAGTTGCTGATATCCCATTAGACAAAGAACTGTGCACCAGCATATAAATGTACTGTCTGAGTAAAATACTGCTTCTATCTGCTTTCCACACTAAATACCATCATGCTACACTGCATTTAACTGTGTTTTTTTTACAGAACTACATTAATGATCACAGAATCACAGAATAGTTGAAATCAGAATGGATCTCCTGATGTGTTTTGTACAACCTCCCTGCTCAAAGCACAGTCAACTGGAACAGGCTGCTCAGGGCCTTCTTCATTCAAATATTTTGAATACTGTGATGGATGGAGACTCCATAGCCTCTCCAGACAACCTGTTCAATGTCTCACCACCTCCACAATGAAAACATTTTCCTCACGTTTAACTGGAATTTTCTGGTTTTTAGTCTCTGCCCACGTCCTCTTGTCCACTCACAGGGAAGAGTCTGGACCCATCTTCCTTAGTTCCTTCTTACCAGGTATTTATACATGTTGACAAGATCCTCCTGATCTTCCCCTTTGGGAAGCTACATAACCTCAGCTCCCTTGGGCTTTCCTCACATGTCAGATGCTTCAAATCATTAGCTCCTTAATGCTATCACTGAGAAGTTCAGCAGAGGGTTTAAGGGTATGCATCTTTGATTCTTCTCCTTTTAAAGTAGGAA
This sequence comes from Merops nubicus, assembly GCF_000691845.1. Classification (NCBI taxonomy): domain Eukaryota; kingdom Metazoa; phylum Chordata; class Aves; order Coraciiformes; family Meropidae; genus Merops; species Merops nubicus. The sequence goes on from NW_008595726.1 coordinate 11,905, forward strand.
CAGAATGAATGCTTCCAACTTCTCAGTATTTTTTAAATGCAAGATGTAAATTTCAGAACAAAACTCAAGTATCACACAACAAAACCCAAGAATCTTTGACATGCAAAAAATATACAATTAAAAAAATATTCTTTATCTTAAAATAAATATAATAAACAAGCTGCAAGTTTCTCTTACAAATAGTCACGGTCACTCCAATTTTCCACCTACCATTTTGGAATTCTGTTTTTTGCTGGCTTTACTTAGTTTTTGCAGAGGAGAGGGGAACTCAACATTTCAAGTGGGGCTCCATGGAATACATTTTTTTAATAAATTATGAGCTCAAACTAGTATGAAGCCTTAGGAGCTATCTGATGTAAAAATAACAACCACACCTTCTGGTGGATGTAAAAAACACACTAGATGCCATGAACAGAACTTACAAACCACTTCAGCAAGGTACTTTAAAAAATCCAGGTATCCATGATAGGGTGATACAGGCTTGCATTTCAGTAGATGTGAAAGGGTCTCAGGCACCCAAACACATTTTTTGCTTATGTTCTTTTGATAATCTCACTGCTAATTTGAGAAAACACGAGGAAGCAGCAGAGCAGTTGTCTCTATGACAAAACTTATGGTCCAGCCTTATTGTATTTTTCCATCACCATTTCCTTTTCATTTTTAAATTTTTATAATTGACTGCTTTTTATAATTCTTATAAAAGAAAATTATTTGCAGGACAAATACCTGAGCCCTTGTATGGCAAACTAATTTAACTCATTGAAGATAAAACAGTAAGAAAAATACCCGTGTTTCAGGTTCACTGATACTGTTTAGGACAACTAATAGACAATGTAGCAAAACCAAGAATATTGATGGTATGGAAAGTATTTTAAATGTATGCATTGTTATATGTGACTAAGACTACTACAACTTACATTTGGACTCTTCCTAAGTGTATGTACATGCTTCTACCTTGAAACACATAATTATGGAGTTTCTCTTCCTGACTATCCATACAAATGGACTAGTATGGCTCCAAAAGTATTAGAAGTTACACACCTTCACATATTAAAGAGAGTTCTTTGTAATAAACTTACATGAATACACTTATTTAGATAGTGCATATTTTTTAAGATTATATATTAAAAGTAAGCTTTTCAATCTTCAAATATACATGACAAAAAGCAGATACATAAAAGACAAATGACCAAACATTAGTTTTCCAGATTACTTCAAATGCTCTATCTCTACAGCACTTGAAAGGCAGTGTTAATGTTTTGTTCCTCAGTCAAATAATCAGAGGAACAGCCACACATAAAGTCAAAAGCAATCAATTTAATAGTCAGATTCTGAAGACTTTGACTCTTTGAAAGAAAACCAATTAATAACTACGTTTTTAATTTTAAATATTACTGTCACATTAAGTCAAAATCACACTGACAAACGTTCTTTCATTCTTTTGATGAATAAGTTTTAGTACTAATGTAATGTAAATTATTGTCATCTTCAAGAAATTATGAGATACACCAAAGCTTCCATTAAAGAAAGAAGACACATGCAGGTATTTACGTGAATTTCATTAGCATTCCATTACGTGCATGTGACAACAATATTAGCATTATTTTGAGAACTGAAATACTGTGGCTATATCAAGTTTCTGCATGTTGATAGGGATTGTCACATGAAGTAATAGCAATCTTATCAGGAAGACAGATGAGGATCTTTCATCAACAGGAGATTATAGCATGGAGAGAATGCATCACATATCCAGTAATTTTAATATTCATGACGGACTATTTTTTCCTTTTATGTTTGTGAAGAGTTGGGTGGCAGCACGACTCCATTGCTTCAAGCCCAGCAGTTAGGTCTGCTGCTGTCAAAAGCACAACAACTCCTCCCTTGGCACCCGAGAAATCCTGAGCAAACCTGCCACCCAGTGACTCCTGCTCAGAACTGCCAGCGAGATGGAAGCGCTAGGCAGGAGACAATCCCTCTGCTCACACGGAAAGGAGAAAAACCCTTCAAGTAAGAATACAATCACAAATGAAAGAAGCAGAAATATTGGAAGTGCATATTCCTCTAACTGCATCCTATATAAACGTTTGTGCTGAAAGTGTTACAAATGCTACATTTGTTATTACTCAAGCACTGAATTGGGAAATAACTACGAATTGCCATTCCAGTCTTCGAAGCAACCCTGCTGTCCTCTCTGTCCTGAGTGAGGAAGACTGGGCTGCCTGTGGAAAAGGAACAGAGACTACCTGCACTTGGTTTGCCTTTGAAAGCCCAGAAATGAGGCTCAGGAATGCAAAACAAGAAGCTATCTCTGCTTCAGTCATCTCCACCAGCATTCATCAAGTGCAAAATGAACACAACAAACCAAGAAATATCCCTCAGGAAAACAGAGTTATACACTGACAAATAAATTAATTGATGTTTGGATCTAACCTACTTAACTTTAACTGTCTCAGTGAATTAAGAGTTAGTCACTCTTTAGCTACTTCTGCATTCTATGGAGTATCCACTTTTAAAATCTATTGAAAGAGGAAATCTTCCAGCACAAGATTCAACACCCACATGAAGGGAACCACCACTTTCTCTCTCCACAGAAGGTCTGTAGAGACCACATTAGTATAGCAAAACTAGGATAATTCGTTTTTAAAATCAAGCACTTCAATGAAGTGTCTAAAATATTGTGGAGTTGATCAGAATTTGGGATCAGGAGATCCAGCACAGCTGGCTATCTGAAAGATGAAACTTTCAGATGAGACTGGGAACTGAAATATTAAGTTAATCCTCATAGAGAATTACGCCTTACGCACTTATTGAGGCCCTTATTTGGCTCCAAATTTGTTCACTTGAAGTGCTTTGCTACAAACTGTCCTAAAATTGGGATTACATTTCAGAATTAATTTCCCCTAAAAGAAAAAAATCCAATTTCCTTCTATTTTCACTAAGAGAAAATCCAAAAGTGTACGTCAATGATATAAAAACTTTTCTTCAACATATGACAGACACAGGAGAAAGCTCAGGTTCCTTTCTCTTGCATTTATACGGTCCTTGCATTACAAAGTCCTCCACTAAGGGCATTTTTACCTTCCTTTCACACCAAAATCACAGCTTCATCAACACTTTCAGCCTGAAACACTTTCTGTTTCACGGAACACAATTTCTTTTTGTGACTTCTCTCAGATAGCTAGATGCAATCAGCTAAATGAAATTTGACAAATCCAGAGTGGTTTGACTTGCTCCTTTACAAGGAATACATTTAATGGGGCTTTAATCTTTAAGCTATTATTTTGACTGACACTCATACTCATTCCAGCATTTTCTAATGACAAACTAATGCCATTACAAGGCAATTCAAGGTTTTTCAATGTCCCATTATGCACCAATTAGTACCGAAGTGTAAAATAATCCTATCGAAAGCATGGCAAAATAGCCACACGCAGGAAGTATTTGGAATGATGCTAATGTAATAGTGTAGAGCTACATATTTTGCAACTCCTGAGGCAACACAAAATACACTGCAAACTGCTTAGTACCCTCCTACTAAGACTGGACATAGACTTTTGAGAGGTTCATTGCAGTAAAGGCTTTACATCTTTGGGTTTCAATGTTTTTCAGCTGATCTTAGCATGCTTCTACTGGCTTTGTTGGACAAGGACTTGTTCTCTGACTGAAAGTGAACAGTGTGACTTCTTCAGGACATTCGCAACTTGACAAATGAGCAGGCTGAGACAGCTCTGACTCCTCAAAGGGATGGTTTGTTCCATATGACACTAGAAAAGTTATGCTTGAAACACCTCAAATGCAGATAAACAGATAATGAAAAAGAATCTCTTGGTCCACAGGAAATCAACATTGCCAGCCTAGGAGAAAGACTCTGCAGGAGGCATTGTTACCTGGTACATAATTTTGAACATGCTGCTGACACTGAACATGGTCCCTGGTGTTCCCAGATACCACAGACACCACCAGCAACCTTTTATCTCCACATCTGCAGTTTCTCTTTGGAGCACAAAAAAAAGGTATCTAAATTTGAGGGGTTTTTTAATAATTTAAATCCAGAACAACAGAATACATATATATACATACGGACAGACACTGACAATGTTGTTGAACATTAGGTAAATCAGTGTGTAATTAGACATAATGAGAAGGGGTTTCTACTTGAGGTATTAATTTTGAATAAGCCTGATAGAAGACTGTAAAAAGATAACCATACATACAGACATGAAAGATCTGTGTTTCCTCTTTCTATGTGCCAAAACGAGTGTCTTTGTATTAACTTGTTTAGCCTTCACACAAACTCTTCTTGCTTAGTGTTTACAGACTGTTTGACTCCTACCCACCATCTGGCTCAGTCTTGTGCCAAATTCCAGAAATACTGACAAGAAAATCATGGGTAAGTAAAAGTAAATCCACATGTACACTTTTTCAAGATTATTTGCACCCTGTTTATGATAAGACTACCTACCTACCAGCTATATTCACTATTAATCAGAGTAGGATTTAACTGAGGTACCAAAATACTTACGTCACTCTAGATTATCTGATTTCAGACATCTACCCACAAGTGTCTACATGTCTGTAAAGTGTCTAAACTGTAATTTTATGTTCTTAGCCTACTGCGTCTTTCTAGACTTGAACCAACACAATACAAAAAATAAAACTATTCACAATAAAGAAAATGAGGCTTTTATGTATTAAATAAAGATCTATAGCATCTTACCATAACACTCCTTTCATAATGTTCATGCTCTTTCTCAAAATCTATTACAAAGCCATTTAGAGACCAAATAAATGTCAGGTCTAACGTGGGATCATGGGATGCAATGCATTGCATGGTAGCATTCTCTCCAACGGTGACATCAACGTTCAACGGAGCTAAAGTAATCCTTGTAGCTTCTGTGAAGTTAACAGCAAACATGGAAAATTCCAATGAACAAAAGTTTATCCAAATGTAAGCTCAGCTCCACAACTGTTTGATTACACATCAAACCACTCCCTCAAACTCTAGTTTACATGGTATTCATGCAGCCACCTTTCAAAGTCCAAACTAAAGAGAACAAAGGAAACCTTTTACAATGGAAATGGCAAACTTCCATTTAGCTGTCCTTTGAAAATGGCTATGCTTCAGTCTCTCAATCACACTACCGCCTATTTAAAGCTATTTTTATTCATTGAGTATATCTCAGGTAGAAGGAAGACAGACGATGACTGTTATGTGACTTGTGTTGTGTTTCTTGTTTTAATTACAACACTTCCAATGTTTTGAAACCTGTCTCTTTAATAAATGCAAAGTTCTGCTCAGTTGTGAGACTGAGTCAGATTTCCATTAGAGCACTGCAGGGACCCAGATTTTAAGTTCTCGACTGAGAAACAACGTAATGGATGTAAAACAAACTATGCAAACAGCTACATGTGGAAAGGAAGAGAAAATAATACAACAAAAGGAAGAAAGCTGTATGTCCCCCAGCAATGTCTCTTATTACAGAAACAAAGAGGCAGAGACCTCATGACACTTGCTAGAGATCTTGGTACATGCATCGAACTCATAAGGCAAGTTAGCAACATTGTTTTGGAAGAGATTCACTGGAACACTGAGACCTGTTCATCTTCTTTCAAATATTATACTAAAACAAAAAGCCACAGAATATCTTCCTTATGCCATGATGTATAATTTCTTTCCCACCAATATAAGAATGGGAGTAGGTACCAAAACCTGGAAGACAATAGTCATAAGAAAAGATCTATTGCTACTAGTTAAACCTGTGTTTGAGGTCTTACACCTTACTATAATGAGGTCTACACCTCTCTATACAGAGAACAGCAAAAAATCCTCAGCAAAGGCAGTATTTCTTGCCCATCTGCCTTTGACAGACACCTTCCCCTGGATCCTACTCCAGTAATCTAAAACCTGCTTAATACTGAGACTATGAGAATGGCACAACTACTGACTTTTGAGAACAGAGTATCTCACAGTGCACTGGGGTAACATCTGATACCTAAATTCCTACATGCTTAAGACAGCTGCTCCATTCTAGAGTTGTGTTTGTACATTTAGCATTTGGTTATATAATCAGTGACTTTCTAAATGTTTACATAAAATACTCTACCAGCCTAAGAAGTTTAAAGAGTGGTCCAGTGGCAGTGAACAAACAGCATGTGGGAAAAAAACATTAGATTTTATAATGCCTATCAACTTCAGATTTAACTTTTTAATTTCCTGTAGTCAAGTGCAAGGCCTGAGAAGTTTTATGGGACACATAATGTGCTTGGGAATATAATTTTCAAAGCATTCCTCATCAACCCTCATTGTCCACGACGTAAAAATAGTTGTTAAATATGTCATCTGGCACCTCTCTTCTTATTGTGATGCAACGGAGATGACTTAGTCTTTTATTTTCCTTTTTAGATGAATCAGAACAGAATCCTCCAAAATGTTAGAATTCTTTATACCTAGTTTAACGTATGGTTTAAGTGTTTCACTCTGCAGACTGAGTATGCAAATGCTTTTTCTGATTCTAGAAGGTATGATATGACTGTGAAAGGGCTGGATATTTATTTATACAATCTTTCAAAATAATTAAATGCTTGAAGGTAATATTAAGACATATAAAACTACAGAAGATGATAAAAAGTAACTGGAAACATGAAACAAATGTGATTAAAATAAAACTCTTACAATTCATTGGATAAAATAAATTCAGTATAAATCAGCCAGAAAAATGCATTCATATTATCGGCTTACACAGATAAATTCTTACATTAGTACATCAATATTGTGGCATTGAACTGTCACATCCAGCAAGATTTCTGGAACAGACATTAAAAATATACTTGATAATTGAGTATTCTGCTATCAGTGATACTTGATAGGCACATGAACAGCTGCTCACGCATGTCATCTTTCCTGTCTGTATCCTACAGCTATTTATTCATTTGACTTCATATTTTAAGTACAAATTAAGGTTATCAGTATTCAATCAGTAAATACTAATACTCATGAAGGAAGAGAGTTTAATAGTGCAATCATATGGCTATATGCTTCTATCTCATAAATTTAATGCATCTTTCTTTAACTGCAGAGCTCTCTCAGACTTCCAAAAAACAAAAAAGAAAGAAAATGAAACTAAGGAAGGTCACTAAGAATCCCATTTCTCTGAGTTATAGTCCCAGAATTACACCTCAGCACGAGTGCTAAGCTACCAAATTGAATCAATGCATCAAAACATGTCAATTTAATGAATTGGATTTAATAATCTCTTATGGAAAAATGAATCCTGCAAATTGAGATACAGGCTCAGAACTGGTGTAAACATACACAGTTGTCACTGAGAAATATGCTTTAAAAGCACCGATCCAATGTTTAAAGAGCAATTAGAAAAGTCATATAAAATGGCTTGCAAAAGCAGTGCAGTGCCGGAACAAAAATAGATGCTTTAAAATTGAGATTCTACCTGAAAGAAACTAAAGCTATTTGGAGGCTTACCTGTCATTTCCAGAACACCAGTGCTGTTCGCTTTTCCTCGGTTATTTTCTGCAAAGCAGGTGTAGCGACCTTCATCCAGCTTTGTGATATTGATAATTTCCAGGCTCCCATCATCCCAGATACGTATGCTATTGAAAAGGCAAAAAAAAAATCCCCCAAAAAAACATCAAGAGAACTTAGTTTTTTTTTATAAGAAAGCAATACTTTCAATAGAATTGTAGTAAGTAAAAGATCAAATCACAAGTACCTCTTGAAAGCTCACATCTACCTACTGCATTTATAAACACTACTATATTAAAATATTTAAATAGACTGTGGCGTGATTAGATGCCTCACATTGCTGGAGCAAGAGCATGTACTTTTATTTTCAATTCTGAAATGTGAACAGAACCAAACAGACTAGCTAAAGTTGAACACCCTGCTAACTATTTGGAGCCACGCTGCTAGTAACATCTTGGCATATAATTTTCCTGAAATTTTACTTTCTCCTGCCCCTGGAATCTGCAAAAGTGAGAACTAGCCTACAGGATAAGTAGAAACATAAGGCAGAAACACAGCTGCACAGTGCCCCTTAACAATCAATACTGACCGGCTCCCATTTACAAGCAATTCAGTTCCTTTGCTCCACGAGAATTTTGGCTTAGGAGCAGCTTTAGGCTTGCATTCAATGATTACACGGCCCCCTTTAGCTGCTAGGATTTTCTTCTTCATAGGGTTCAGTTCAAAAGTAGGAGGTGAGGCTGAAAGCAAAAATTAACACAAGCACTGCTGTCAGCGATTTTTCTGCAGAATACAATTTGTTTGCAGTTTGAAGGTAAGTAGCAGAACTATTGAACTGTATACAAGTGCCCATTATTCAGACCACTGAGAAAACTATTAATGATACAGAGATGCAATGAGAAGTAGATTGTGACCTAAAAGAAACAGAAAAAATAATGATGTAGTATTATGTTGTGTTACACCAGAGGTTTCTT
>NW_008595726.1:20389-36309 GCF_000691845.1 Merops nubicus
AACCTCCATCTAAGTTTAATCTAAGGAGATCAAAGTCCCCAGAAATCAATAGAAAGTTCCTCCCTTTCAAAGTCCTTTTGATCAGTCCTAATAAAATTTAAATTCCTGGAGACCAGTTTCTGTAAAAAGTTTCTCACTCGATCATACTTCCAAAGAACAGTTGAGTTTACTTTTCAGTAGTTTGAACCCCCCTCTAGCAATTTCAAGGTTGTGCCCTTCTTCCTCTTTGTAGTTTTGTGTTTGGCTGACTGGCCTTAGGTGTACTCTCAGATGTACAAGGGTAATGAGACTTGACTGTAACAAGCACCACACTTACATATCTGAGGTCAGACCTTTGCTTACTAATTTGATCTTTATTTGCAACCAAGTAAAAGAAAAAATGCTTTTAATTATTTTGCATCTTGGCATACTATCACTGTTAATCATGCCAGCAAGTGTGTGAACAGCTTGAGGAAATAGGGCTATGAGTTAATTACAGCAGTACAGAGAAAAACTGATAAACATCCACATCTTACAACACGGAATTTTGAAAATACGCATGCAAAAAGTGCTCGTTCCTGGGTAATCCAGGCTGGTAGTGAGTACGTAGTAATAGAAGAACAGTGAATGAAGCATTGTTATGCAGTGGGTTGGGGAAGTCAAGAACAGCACTTGGGAAAGTCTGGAGGCAAGCATGAGAGGGAAAGAACCCCGGGCAACTACGGCAGGGAGATCTCCTAGGAAAGCCATGCCATACTGCCTGTTCTAATGACATCAGGAGAAAATGTCAGAAATTGTCTTAAGCCTGAGCGCTCTAGATCCGAATGTCAAACTTTCAACAGAGTGCTCCTTAGGAAAATGCAATGGATTAACAACTACATCCAGCCATCAGATGGAACAGCCATATTGCATACAAACATTGCAGCTGGTCTGAGTGAGTTCTAGAAGGCAAACGCAAAGGGAAGAGCTAAAAGGAAGAGCTTTAAGGGCCTGGTCACTGACTACATGGTTTCTAAAAAAGCAGATTTTCCCTCACAGAGGAGTCAGCACAGGTGAGCAAAAAATAAAACATTTCTCTGTCAGTTTTACAAGCTAGACAGCAGCTCTATACACTTTGGCGCTGCCACTTCCTCTGAACAGTAGCAGCATCAAGTAAACTTCAGAAATAATACAACAAACATGAACTGGTAACTTGATTCCTCAAGTCATTGCCAAAACCCAGCTAGGGAACTCAAAAAACCACACCTCACCTAAAACGAGTGAGGGTTCTTATATTGATCCTCACAGGAATCTGTTAACAAACCAATGCTTGCAAATATGACTGCTATCTTACTCAGAACTGAAATAGTAAATAAATAATTCCACTGACCCACAATCTTCAGTTCAGCATTTGCATAAATAATTCCATGTGTGTTTTCTGCTATACACTGGTACATGCCGGCATCGTCAAAGGTCAGACTCTGCAGCCTTAGTTCACCCTTCCGGAACTACAACACAAAATCAATAAAACAAGACACTAATATAGACTAGGTAGGATGAAGAATTCACAGTCATCCACATCACTTTTTTTAATTATTTTTTTTTTTATTGACTGCTCAGAAGAGAGTCCCTCACACAACATTCAGGCACAAGTGAGATTTTATTTTATCCATGTTACATTTAAGCCTTTGTGGCAATGTGTTCACCTTTTTAAAAAGAAAGATTCAGTGTCAAATGATGTTTTTCTGGAAAAGTCACAGCTGAGTGGCACTAGACACATCTACTCTTCAATACACTGTGACCATAATAATGTAAAACCTACTGATTCAGGGATAAAAAACACAAAATTACACTGATTTTATGCACATAAGATTTATTTCACCGTGCTCACTGTTCAGTATGTTCGTTGTTTTATGACAGCAAAATGTCAAAGCAAGTCCCAAAGAAGTAGTTTTTCAGAAGATTCCTCTAGGAGATAAACTATTTTCTATTACTTTGTTCTAATATAAAAGGAAAATATAGTAAATCAAAATAAAGTGCTTAATCTATTTCTAGAAAACTGTGTAAAAATGCAAAAAGTGCAGCTGAGTATTTTGCAAATTATAAATAGATGTCAATCCACTTTTGAAACATCATGCTATTAATTTCTGTTTTCTTGTGAAAATCGAGCTGAAAGCTTTAAAACTTGTATATAAGTCAACTGGTGTGCATGAAGCAGTGGAATATTACAAGAATATTATTTATTTTTAGAAAGAATAGATTAAAGGAATCATCTTTCCTGTACAGCTTTATTGAAACATTTAAATCAGACTTTTTACAAGAAATCTTTGTTCTGTGCAAAATGAAATACCTAATTAAAAACTATCTGATTTAGAAACAAGCTATAATCTCAAGACAATTTAAGTATTTTTGCTATTTTCCATTTGGAAACCACCTTGCAATATTAACATACAGCATAATCTTCCGTCGTATTCCTGGAGAATTACACACTGCTCTCTGCAATCCAGTCTGCAGATTTTTGTCAGTAAAAGCCAAGTTCAGCAAGGACCATCAATGCAAACTGCTTGCTAAATTACTTGTTTGTAATATCTACTGAAGCTAGATAACAGCATTGTTTTTTTCTGGTTTAAGTCATCTCCATATGGCAGATGGTGATATTCCTGTTCTCCCTCCAACCTCCCACATTTTTCTTAAGATACTCAGCCAAAACAATGCTGCCACGTTGTCTTTTTTGTTTGCTTGCCAAGATCACTGTCACCACAGCTCAACAGATGCAACATTAGTTCTGCCCTCTTCTGTTCTCTTTGTTCTTTAACGGCTCATCATACAGTGTAAGCAACGGGTATTGCATATGTTTTTGAAATGCCTGGACAGAAAATCTGCTTTGTTTAAACAAAATAGCCTATGCAATCAACTTAAATTATCAAATGGTGCTCATTTAAACTTCCTATCACTTAAAGTCATGGAATTTTGCACCATTTGGTGACTAGAAAAAATATGAAAATGTGTATGATATAGGAAACCACCGTTATTCTTCCTTCTCTTGTCTCTACTGATACCATTTTTTCTTAAATTTTTAGACACAATCATGTTAAATGTGGTAAAAAGGATTATTTTTTGAGAGAAGCTGACAGACATTTTTTATCCAGAGAAAAGAAAAGAGAATTTCCTTATAAAGGCCTGGAGTAAAAAGGATATCCATCTCCCAAACATGGTTAAAAGGCAAGTTCATAATTGAGAGCTGAATATTAAATAGCCTGCACAAATATATTTCAAAACTGAAGGCTGAGATAAAACTTTAAAAAAATCAGAGTATCACTGAATGCTTTGGGTTGGAAGGGACCCTGAAAGGTCCAACCCCCCAGTAGAGAGAAGGGACATCTGCAACCACTTCAGGTTGCTCGAGCCCCATCCAACCTTCTTATCTTGCATGTTTCCAGGGATGAGGCTTATACCACCTCTCTGGGCAACCTGTTCCAGTGCTTCACTACCACCATTGTAAAAACTATTTTCCTTGTATATAGTTTGAATCTACCCTCTTTGAATTTAAAACCATTACCCCTTATCCTGTCACACTCCCTGCTAAAAAGTCTGTCTTATCTTTCTTGTTAAGACTCTTTAAATATTTTAAGGTCACAGTAATTCTCCCTGGAGCCCTCTCTTCTCCAGGTTTTAAGAAAAAAATGATTTAAATCTCTAATGCAAGTGGAATCAGCAAATATTTGTATAATTGTAATTAATTTTCTTTTAACCTTTTGATAATGCATGTTAAAAAAAATTATTCCCATCAGCTAACCACTAATCCCATGTTAATTACAGCCACACACTTACCGAAACACCGTTTTTCAGCCATCTGATGGTTGGAATAGGTTTGCCTGTAGCTACACAGGGCCAGTACAGGTCGCTGCCTATATCCTTCTCCGTGTCATTGATATGTTCTACCCACTCGGGAGCGGCTGAAGAATAAAAGACATAATACCTTGTAAATATGGCAGATACATATTTAATTACCATTACAATCTACTAATTCCATTGCTTTTTCCATGATACTTCAGAGGCCACACAAAGTACTGATGGTAACTCAGCAATGCACAGAACAAGAAAGAGTGAACTCAAGATGTTTTTGTTGTACCACAGAGACTCAAAATAACTTCAACCTGGTTTTGTAAGAAGAAAATAGGGAACTGAAAGAATGCTTCACGAGTGTCCAAAGTTATGCTACTGCTTACACTGACCTATGGAAATTACTCAGTAATGCCATAAAAATGCTAAACTGCATGAAATTGCCAAAATCATCTATATACTGAAAGGGTCTCCAAGGAAAAATATTCTCTTGGTGCAGAGAAGATATTTAAGAAATTAATACTGAAAGTGTCCCAGCTTTTACAAAACAAACATGTTTCTTAACCTGTAACAACCAGCAACAACCTTCCCACACCACTTTTGAATTTATCCCACTGATGTTCAAGCACTTAACTGAGAATCTTAAGCCAGAAAATGTTCTGTGCAGTCAACAAAAATGGACAGAAATATTTTGAAGGTAGTTCAGATGTTATGGTACAACCTTTTCATGCCAGAGTTTTGTGGCTGGTGTAAGTCTCACTCAAGGAGTCAGGTTCCTTGGGGTAATTCCACTATGAGCAGCAAGATAATATTTTTAGTTCCCTTATTTAACTAAATGCATGAAGGGAAGGGTCAGAGGCTGGAGGAATAAAGAATTGAGTGTAGCTAATTGAAAGAGAACTAAGACAATTAGAAAAGACAAACAAAATAAGGAAACAATAAAGAATAAAAACCTAATGGTGTCTTTTTCTTCCTGGAAGTTTTTTCACTTCAAGTACTCTAAATTGATCTAATTTCTATTATGCACAATTATGCTAATAGTGTCAAGGTGTATATACAGCTATCATAACCAGACAAACTGAGTACTTGTTCAGTTACTACACAAGCATAGAACAGCAGTGTGTCAGGATGATGCTGTGAGTCAGCACTGGCATCTGTGGGAGAACACAGATACTTCCAACATAAGCAAAAGCAACACAGACCACAAAGGATAAAATTGTTCTACCTACCTTGCACATAAATTCTTGCTTGATGTTTATCTTTTCCTTTATAGTTTTCAGCTTCACACTCATAAAGTCCTTCATCTTCATACTGAATATTGAAGATCTTAAGAACTGCACCAGACATGCTTATCTCAGCAGTGGCTGGCATGGGTTCAAGGTATTTGCTCCATCTGAGTTCAGGAACCGGACTTGAAAAGGTACAGTAAAGGACAAATCAGCACGTTCAAGAACTGGCTGTTAAATGGCAGACTATAAAAAAGTGTTTGATGATGAAACATCTGTTCTCATTCCCTGAAATATGAAAGCAAACAGTGCTCTACAATAGCTTTAAAAACACACTTACTTCCCAAGAGCAAAACACTCCAGTGTCACGTTTTGCCCCAGGAGAGCATACGTGTCCTTGAACTTCACCTTGATATCAGCAGGATACACTTTTGCACCTAACATGAAAAAAGAGATTCTCAGAAAAGGTGTGACAGAAAGGAATACAGCTATTAAAACTTCCACAGTTCAAGAAAACCATTCTTAAAATTCCAGACAAAATGCTTCTTTACAGTCAATAAATAGCCTGGCTGTCCATGAAGTCTGATTCAGCACTGAACTTTTAATAGTAGGGCAGAATTGCTTTACTCAGCAACTAGTTACATTTCCCTGGGCAGTAATGCCTAGTATTTTTCACAGCACACTACTTTAACTTGCTTAGACTTACCTACTTGAATCTGAAGTGTGATCATGTACTGTGCATGTGGGTATACAAAAGCCTGAGTCTCTATTTTCAACATGTTATTTTATTGGATGGAATATTTTAAGTTATTGGGAATTTAAGCTCAGCATTATCTTAGTAAGAGTTGAAGGAGCTAGAGTCAGCAACTCTACAGCTTAATGAGGGCACAGGGATGCAAATGTAATCAAATCTACCTGCTGGTGATCCCTGTAGGTCTGCTCTTAAAGTTCTTCTAGATTAATATCTAAGCGTGAGTATTGGATATGGAGAATTTGGAAAAGTTTACTGATTTGTAATTATGCAAATTCGATCACAGTTCTTCACTGTAATATGGGAAATTTAACAGATAAAAGAGCCACTGAAATCTTGAAGATCAGTTTATGAGACTCCAGTGACTGACAGTCTGAAGTGGCAAAAGGGAACCTGGTCACCATTTGGAAAACATGCAGTTTGCATGGAGAAATGCTGGAGAACAATCTAGTAACACAAAGTCACAGAGGTGTCTTAGGGGATTGGCCATGAGATACAAAGCCCTGAGGCCATTGTGGGATCGGAAATTTCAGCAGGGGAAAAGAATTTTCCATTTTCATGGGGGATTTCCTGGGAAAAAAAAAAATTAATTCCTGAAGCTGTTTATCAAGTTTTACATAAAGCTTCTGCTTGACAGTCATAACCCTTTGAACCAATGCCAAGACCAGAAAAGATATTAAAGGTTTTGGGATGAGTACAGGAGCTTATCACATAAAAGAGCTGGGGACTTTGGGGATGAGAACTCTGATCTCAATGATATGAAAAGAAATTTGTGAATGAATCTGGGGAGATTTCCTTCACAGAGTTTTCATTGTGGTTGGGAGTGATCTGGACCTCTGTATCTGGAAAATTAAATAACACTCTGCAGCAGCCATTATAACTTGCCATGTAATTCTCACAGAACTGAAAGTAGTTAGGAATGAGCAAAATAAAAATACAAACAGACAGAACACTGCACATATATCGTGTATCCAATAAACACTTACGATCAGCCTGTGGGATAAGTGGAATAAATTTACTGAATACGCTCTTTGTTATGGAAGGGCTGGACACAAAACAGGAGTAATTGCCCTTGTCTGATGCTTCCACGTTTGCAATGTAGAGGTTGCCGTTCGTCTGTGACACAAAGCGCCGCTTGTCCAACGCGATGAACACCGGGAACTCGTTGAGAAGCCAGCGGTAACTCAGATCATCTGGAGGAAAATATGCTCTAGTCAATACTGGAAAGCAATTGTATCAGCTACTTCAGGCAGGGAATACTGTCTGCATATAAAGTACTTCACTCTGATTTCTAGCTTATAGACCTTTTCTTCAAGAGGGGCAGCTGCGTGGCAGAGAATACACGTGTCTCAGCAGCCAGCTAATACCTGTTGATGTGGAACACTGGGGTGCTGCTGCCACGAGTGCAGATGACTGGGGACCCAGCTACAGTGTGCACAGCTCCCCTTGGGCACAGCCTTCCCACAGGAACCAGGGTGTGGTGGGAGGAGATGGGCAGCTTCATCCTGACCTCAATCAACTGAGAAGCTGGGAAGCCCTAAGTCTTGTGATTTAGACAACACCTCAGAATATTTTAACCAGCAGTATGTTGCAGTTCTCCAGTTCCTTGCAATACTCAGACATAGAGCATGAATTTACAAGGTAAAAGAGACACTAACAGCCAAATTCAGCCCTCGCAGCAGAATGGCACATGCTTGAAGTTACAGGCATAATCCCTGCAGAGCTCTCCAGTCACTAATGACGAGAAAAGGGCACTCTAAGAGCATAAGTCACCTCACCTCTGACCCTCTGGGGCTGCCTACTGCTGTTCCCTGATTTTACAAGGAGCAAATGATCATTTCTGTTGAGGTAGCTTCATTAGGGGGAATGAAGCTGGGCCCTGCCCAAGGCCATCAGAAAGTCTGTGATGCCACAGTGACTTTTGAGTGGTAGGCTAAGTCTCCCCTCCATTATCCAGATTAGTATGAGTAATTATTTTGTAGTATCAAAACCTATTTGCAAATTCAACAACATCCTTTACACATAGTCAACTACGAGCACAGATTCCAAATGGAAAGCTAGTCTAAACAGTGAGTCTCAAGCTGCATCTAAGTTACTGTTTGAGAAAACTTAAAAAACCCTTTTTTAAAAAAAAATATTGTCTTCTACTCTTAAGCAGTTGAACATGAAGCACTTTGAGCTGAATTACCTGGATAGTGGTAAGGGGGCTCACAAAGAAGCACTGCTCCAACACCTTCTCGCACTTTAACCTCATAGCGTTCCTCAGGTGGAAAAGGATCCAGATCTAGTTTAAAAAAGGCAGTGTGATAAAAACTGAGTTTTTCACTACAATATTTTTAAATTACTATCTTCATCCCTTTAGAGATTAATACAGAAATACAATAACATATAGCAGATAAATCCCTATAGAACTCACAATGACAGTTTTGCTCATTTTAACTTTGCCATTATCAAGTGCAATAAAGTTTTTTTTACAGTATTTTAGTCATCATAGTTGCAAATGCCAGAAAAAAAAAGTGGTGTGAATTGTATCCCGAAAAGCAGACAGGTGAGTTACATTTGAAGAAGGAATCCCAAGAAGAGAAAGGAAGAGGATTTGATGTTATTTTTCTACATTTTTTTCCAAAATGCAAGTTTAATTCTTTACTGTAACTTAAAGTGGTTTCTTTAAAATCACCTGGTTGCCCTCCCTGACAGCTCAAGCAGCTGGGAGACTGGTAAGCAGTTAGCTCAGACGTATCTTCTGTGTCAGAGATTTGGGACAGAAGTGATTAAGATCCCAGGAGAAACCTTAGCTGACCCTCTTGAAACCAACTTCCAAGCAGCAGGGTAAGGGGACTATCACAAAAGGATAAACAAGCCTTCCATGGAGCTAGACATCAACCACAGACTGTGGGAGAACAGTAATGATACCTGCAGGGGTAAGACAACAGCTGCATGAGTAACTTCACCTAGGCCAATAACTGCACTTTGCTGCTTCTTTTCACTCTCATTTTGAGTATCCAGCCTGGACTTAAACTATAAACGTCTTGAGGCAGGGAAGGTCTCTTGCGAAGCTTCCCCAGGTCACCAAGTGCAGCCAGACTGTAGAGTTCGTGACTGGAGTTCTGCTCTGAATGCTACTGTGGTACCAGCAGTATGTCAGTAACAGCCAAGCATACGGCCCCTGTGGGCTGCAATATTCTACCACAGAAATCATCTCAGCTAACTTCATGCAGATTGCTCCAGCCTCCTTCAGTGGCAGGCAGCTGTCCAGTTCTACTGAGTTCCCAAGGCTGGCTCCGAGATCTAACCAAAATTTAAGTTCAAGAGCAGCCAGCCAGAAACTACAAAGAAAAGTCGGGGCACAGCTACCTACGAAAAGAGATTAAGTAGAAAACAGGGACTATTCACTACTGTAAAAATGAATGTATAGTTAGATAGATCCAGTAGGTACTCTTTGTCATCTAAAAAATAATTAATTCCCTAACTTTGCAACAACTGCTACATAAACAACAACTGCAAATCTGTACATAAATATGGTACAGGTAGAGGATTCCTCCATGGCCAACCTCAGCTGTCAGAACTGAATGACTATGAGAACCTAGGAAGCAAATGGCATTGCTTTGTCAAATACATGGATGCCTCTCTCTCTCTCTCTCTCTCTCTGAAAAGTCTTTCAAACTCAAACAAACCAGAAGGTAATAGAGATCTTTCCAGTGACTGACTGAATCTTGACTGGACCAATACCTAAATGGTAGGCATTGCAATGGGCCACTCTAAGGACTTCTGATTATTATTTTATACATTTTTACCCTGAAATTAAATATACCAGCCTGATTTAGTAAGTATCAGCTATGTGACCAGACAAGTTTTTCTAATCGAGGCCAAGGAAGCTCTTCACACAGGCTGGAACACCTCTATTCATACAGCATCTGCAGTAGTTTGAATATATTCCCATACCATTTGCCAACATGGACCTTACTACACAACTACCTTCTATCTTCAAAATACTGACTGATCTGTCCTGGAAACAACAATTTCATTATTGCAGACCTTTTGATATTCTTTCCTCTATTATTAATTTCTGTTTTCTTTGAAACAGATAAGTGTTTAAAGTCTCTTGCAGAAATAGGAAAAAATTAAAACTTCAGTCATTAGCAAGAAATGTGTTGTTAATTTGATACTGCTTTACATATGGAGAGTATAAAGTTTGGAGAAAGCAAAAATCTGTAATTGCTTTTGAGTTATTTTAGTTATTTTGCATTTGCATTTTAAGCACAGACATTTTGTTTATAGTGTTCTTGAATAGCCTTTGAAAGTTCAGGACAGCCATCATGAACTTATAGAGAAGGAATAGGACAGGCAATTTGTATATGTAAAACCTAATGCTAGTCCTGAAATAGAATGTTCTCCAGCAGGTGCAGGGAAGTCATACAGTTACTGAGAGGTAGTTGTATACCTTCTTCCCACTTAGGAAATGCTCTGCACTCTGACTGGGTCTTGATATATTCTTTGCGCAAGCACTACATGGTTATTAGTCAAAAATTATAAGTGTGATCCATTAACTCTTAATTGGAAGACATTCATTTTTAGCTAGAATGAAAGAATTAGCATAATTACTGCACATGTAGAAGCATACAGCTAATATATAGAGAGTATGGAAATGTCTCTTGCTGTTCTTGCAGCCTCTCTGCTATGAAATGGCTGTTTTACTACTCTGCAACTGTTTCCCAGCACACAGAACAGTTTATCCTCTCTGGTTTTGCTCAGCACACACCAAAAAGCCAATACACAGGACAAAATTCCCTCCTTCAGAAGTATGTGTGTAACAGCTAAAATATACAGTTTTCAGATGGATTAATTGACATGAAGTTTATGAGAGAATGTGGCTCCTATTCCATAATTTCAGTAAATTTGATAGCAAGACAAAAATAAGATGTCTTGCTCATGTACAGCTGGTCAAGAATTTTTTGAACTCTCATAAACGGTTGTTGCCATTTTTCAATCAAATTTTTTTTTTTTTTGGACAAGCAAAGGACAAAAAGTTTCACTAAATACCATATGTTTTCTATATCAGTTTTAGCAACTCTGTATTCAATTGCTTAGAAACAGTGATTGTGGAAGGAAAAGTTTTTTAAAAGTGATTGTAAAAATGAGAAGAAATACAACAATGTAAAGCAGAATGAAAGTAGCTTTTTTTTTTTTAACGTGTATTTATCACTTTCCAGCTATCTTTTCACTTCTATTCCTTGCCTCTTTCCCCTACTACCATTTAAATATTATATATCAGGGTTCTGTTCAGTATAATTATCCAGTACACTACCTATCAAGGTTTAGCTTATGCAGTCAGTGACCTGGTAGGTAGGGAAACATACCTCAGACTGTTTGGATCCTACTTTTTTCATCTATTATGTGTATTGGTTTAATTTTAAGTAGCTAAAGGTATTGTTATAGTTTTTATCCTACTGGTTGTCCAGGACTGGCACCACTGATACCTTCTTTAGGTATAAGTAAATGAGTACATGCCCTGTAAACTGAATTTTGATGTCATCTCCATTAGAAGGAAATAACAACTTGTCTTTCTATTCATTCTAGAAAATATACTGGGTAGAACACAGACTAAGACTAGATCAACTATGCCATGATCCATAAGCTCACTATGGCCTCTGCGTTTTCTTGATATATGTAGTCTCACAGTCTTATAACATCTTGGAGAAAACGGAACTTTTCACTTTCTTTCTGATCTTATACAGTGAGGAGTGAATTCTGCTCACAGAGGCTGGTGAAACACAAGAGGGACACTAAGCACTTAATGTTAGGATTAAAGGGCACACAGGGCTTTGTGAATGGGCACCAGTACAATAGGATTACTCTCTTTTTATTTTGTGGATTCCCTTTTTCATTGTCTGATGAAAAAAATCTATCCAAGGGAAAAAAAAATATCTTAAGGCAAAATAAAATAAAAATCCCAAACTCTGTCCTCAGTCAGTAAAATTTTACATTATGCTTCATGTAGTACCTCAGTCTTTCACAATGCCTGTATCTGTTGAGAGTGCAGGTCTGTGCATACACATCCATTCACAAGGCCAGCTCATGAAGCTGACAGAATGTCCCCCAGCAGGGTCTTCATCATGGCCTAGGAGTCAGGGAGCACACTTTACTGGTGAGTGCTATGCTTTCCTCCTGCAGGCATCCCAGTTGTGTTTGCAGGGCAGTGGTGCCTCATCACCACACACCCCCACTTGTGTCTTTCTGCTGTGACTATTTCCCCTCAGGTCCTACTATGATTTAAGGAGAGTCTGGATATTATCATCTCAAGATCTGGCTCCTCAAGTCTTTCCAATTCATAATTTAACAATAACTTATTGAGAAGGACGTCATGTCAGCTGAATGCTGAAGTATACAAAATGCTTACAGAAGTTATTTTGTGTTGATCTCTGCAGACTAAGGCACTTAAGACACAGTTTTTACAGAGTAATGCAGCTATAGCACACCAGCAGAAGACACTGCAGCGTACAACGCTGGGCATTTCAAGCTAACCGCAATGTTTCTATGTTTTGACGTGAACATTGGCTTACATCCAAAACTCAGAGTGGCTTCACTGCTTCTGACAGTTCCAAAGATATTCGACACTACACAGACATATTTTCCAGCATCCCTTGATTTCTCTGGATTATTGATAACAAGTCTGCCTCCCACCATACTGTAGCGATCCTTTGTTAAATCAATATCCCAGTTGTTGAGTTTCCACCTATTAAAAAAGAAAAGCCAGATGTAAGAATTGGCCCCAAAAAACAAACCTGGTAAGAAATGATTTGAAATATAACTCATAAATTGTGCTAAACTATACAGGAAGTTAATTTTATATATACATATGTTTTAAGATTTTCTTCAGCAAGAGCCACAGATTTTAGTTCCATAGGTCTATTAAACATAACAGTTTCAGTCTGCTTCAGCCTTCAGATGTGACATAGGTTAAAACTTGATTGCTGGCCATGGAAGAAGGATGCTGCAGCTGGCCTTGAATGAGCTAGCTAGTGGTCAAGCACTGGGATTAGAAACATATCCTCAAACACTTATTCAAGGCCAAATTGGCTAAGAAAATACTCTCTCTAATCTTTCAAGTATGGACTAAGGAGATTTTTAAGAACTTTTTGCAAACTTGCTGTAGGGGGTGAAAATGTTTTGTAAAGCCTAACGTGCCAGTGAAGTCAGTGCAAAAACAGTGGCACACCTGCTTTGAGACTTACTACAATCAAAAAATTCCTGGACACAATTGCTGGACACACAATTACTGTAAAGCTCCACTGAGTCACTGTAACTTTCTCTTCAGGACTACAAGAAAGGAACTCGGGTCCCTAATGATTTCTACTGACTTGAAAACAAGTTAAAGTACATGGAGTGGGAGATAGTATTCTTGATTTTCATCTTTATTTATACCTACTATTGTGACCACAAGAGGGAGCCCATAACTTTCTTTGAAAGGAACGGCACCTTTCCTAAACACAAACAGGAAAGATGCAACTTAAATACATTTAAATATCATAAAATTCTCTCAGTGTAATTTTTTGTCACAAAAGATAAAAAAGATAGGCATTAGTGTTGGAAAATGGGAGTGCATACCCCATGTGTTCCTTCTTTAATGAAGACGTAATGAAATATACAGAATACTCATTTGGAAGCTGGAATTGCAATTGTCATAGAAAGAAACAATAAAAGTGCTATATAAAAAAAATTGAATATTCATAACGAAATAGCATGATTTTCAAGATGCATAAATAACATTTATGTTTTGTAGAATTTTAGAGGTATAACTTCAGCCCTGCGAGACATACTATGTATGTCTGTATTACAAATAAAAAATCCTCCATTCAGAAACACCTAGAAATAACTCTCATGAGGACAGCTTATGATGCAATGAAAAATTGGCAGGAAGGACTTATCTACCTCTGGGACAGGAGAATTTTGGTTCATGAACTGTTGGAGGGCTAAGAAATGAAGATAATATATTGAGTTATCCTAAGTAATGACATCAGGAAATAAGAAAAGTGGCCTTACTCTGTATTGTAATTATCACTACACCAGCTATCAGCACTAATTGTCAGATCTGTTCCAAGCTAGAATTGCTCTGGAGGTGCAAGGCAGTTCTTCTAGACTGACTTTACTAGTTCAGATTTTGCAGAGTCCATGACAGATAAAGAAGAATGGTAAAACATATGTAGAGCCTGTAATCACCCTACAGATGGTATGTTTACATAGTCTTGCAGACAAGATCTCTGGACAGACTGGAAGTGATGGGGAACTACATCAGAAGGGCACCAAATCTAAGTGCATCTGATCTCTTCACACGTCCAGTTCTTTGCAAGCATGGGGAGAGCAAACAAGTGCAACAGCAAAGTGCCACGCAGAGGAACTCGTAAAGATACTAGAGCCAGGGATCGTATTCAAAAGGGATATTCTAGTTTCTCCTCAAATCCTTCAATCACAGGTGGTTCTGTACACACAGACAACCTGTAAGCATCTTTTTTCAAAAGGTAAGGAAGACTAGCCAAGCTGTTTCCATGGGAGAATACCACAGTTGACCACAATACTCTAACATCTAAAAGAACGGCCAGCTGACTCAACTGCTTCTTCTGTCCTGGAAGCCAGAGCCTAGGAACACATGCAGGAGAATACTGGGGGCAGATGTTAGGATAATTCAATGAAATGGATCTCTTCTGCTGGCAAGAAATTCAGTCTGTCCCTTAGTATTATGGCAGCAGTTTTCTGCCCATGACTAGGTTGTAAATTAGTCAGTCTTAACAGTGACAATCCTAAACACACTTCTCTGTAGGTAAAGAGCAGATAACGGCCGACAAACTCATATGGATGCCCCGACATGTCACAATGAAGCAGAACTGCTCTGCTAATAACACAATTATTGTGAAAGAGGTCATGTGTCAATCTCTCCTAAGACGAGTTGAAACAATGAACTTTTTTATGTCTTCAGCAGCATACTTGACAGATTCTTGAGCATTTCTATACAATATGGTGGCTGCAAAAGCAACACAGGATGTAGAATATCCAGGTTCAACAGAAAGTCCTCCTTTCAGAGTAAAATATGATAAAAAAAGCTGTTCTGAATCAAGAAGAACAATGACATGAATCTCAGTCGCCTTGATTCTAAACTAAGACGACAGCCTCTTAATTACCTTTTTAAAGTTCATTTTTTTTTTTTATGTTTTGCATCTGGATTAGTATTCCTTTCAAAAGCTGAAAACGTTTAACACAAGAGGAATATAGTGTTTTCCACAATGTCTAGATGTTTTGGCAAAATGAATCAAGGTTGATTGTTACTCAAAAATTGCAAATCTCCCCATTTCCTCGTGCTTTGAAGACTTAGTATCAATCTGTTTTGACAGTCAAAACACTCACTGAGTAAAATATGTAAGTCCTAAAAATCAAAACAAAAGAGGTTACCTGTAAGTAGGAAAAGGAATTGCTCGAGCTCTGCAGTTCATTGAAACTTGTCCATCTGAAGATTCTTCTGGATAGATGGTATCAATGGGTTGCTCCTCAAAAACAGGTCCATAACCTTTGTTTCCTTCCTCTGAAAAAATGGTGGAGTTGGAAATTAATCAATTCTTATGTAGTAGTCAAACTGAAGCTGAATTTACATCACACTTTACAGATTCCAAATGCAAAGGCTAAATAGTGACTCCCCCAAACTAAAGTTCTATGTGCATCAACAAAACCAGAGCAGTATGGACAACAGAAGTGCTGGCCCTCCTTCACCAACTCCTGCTTCATTCCTGCCTTCCGAGAACCATGGTAACTCAAACTATGTTCCTGCAAAGCTACCTCCTCTGCTTTCTCTGTTGACATCATCAATTATTTGTCTCAGTTTTTGCCCAATGTGATGGAGAGAATTATGAATTGAAGATATGTCTTTTAAGGAATGTAGTGAGACCAACTTATTTCACAGAGGCCAACAGATTCTCTTCAGACAGGTCCAGATCCAGAACAACAATTCAAACATTAGATGTTCCTTATCTGTGCTGCCTATAAAAATCCACTACATATTTTATAAAGTTACATTTTACAAAAGGCTTTGCTATCAAGAGATAATAACAGATATATAACAGATGCATATCCTTAAATTATGATTTTATACTCTTTCC
>NW_008595726.1:36340-37462 GCF_000691845.1 Merops nubicus
GTCTTGCCTTTGGTTACAAAACATTTTAGACTAAACTGGATAGTTTTTAGAAAGAGAGAAGAAAAAAACCTCTTTGTCACCGAAAAAAAATTTAATTATATCAGTGTTAAAATACCATATTTACATTAAAGAAATCCTTGCAAAGATATCTTTTTTTATTGTTCCTAAATTCCACACTCATAGATAGACACTGGATTACAGCACTAGCAGAATACTGTTAAAAGACAAAAGGTAAGTTTCCTTTCATGTTCTGTTCTGGGGGAGAAAAATATTGTTTCCTTGGGGGATAGGAGCAGGTCCAGAAGGCACTGTTAGGCTGCAGCACATATGATCAGGCAACTTAATTTTTAAAAACTAATTTATGTAATGAGAAGTCTTTCAAAGAAGCAAAGGACAGCAATTAGAAAGAAAGGCAGAGCTTTTCAAAACTGGTCTGCTTTCTTTGATATTTTAGAGCACTGCACTATGTAAAAGTCTACATATTACTAGATCAAAAGAAGAAGTCATTTCAGACTGAAAAGGCAAGAATCACGTATTTGCTCAGAGCCTGGAATGCGTGAGCCACAAACCTGATGGCACTTTCTGTGCAGTTCTTAAGTAAGAACACAGAATAAAAAAGGCCCCTAGCAGCAAACAGCCGTATCACATAAAGCTGACTCTTTCCACCTCAGGACTCAAATGATGTTACAGACCACTTAGGCATTTCATGGCATGCATTTTTAATGCTGCCAGCACTATTAATCATACTGGGTGACTGTCCATTTCTCACACCTATCGAATATGCTTTATAATGGCACTTCTGCTGCAGTCTATTATGAATCTGGTTTCAGATGTCTGGCTGAGCAGAAAAAGATGCACAGACTGAATGTCAGGTGTGGCAACCAATAAACCTTTCGTTTTCAGACATAAGCCGATTGTGGACCAGTGATAGGAGACAGCATGGGGGAGAAAAGAGAAGAGAAAGGCTTTGTGAAAGGATCAGCAAGAAATGTTCATACATTAAGTGAAATATCATGCCTGTGTGAAATCTGGAGAGGGAGAAAGGGCATACTAAGAGGACAAAGAAGATCTGCTCATTGAAGATGTGCCTAAAAGAAAGAGTGAAGAAGTAAAAGTAGGGAA
>NW_008595726.1:37493-67673 GCF_000691845.1 Merops nubicus
GGAAATGGATGCATTAGATAAACTGCAGCTAAGAAGAATAGCACATTTCATCTGTTTTGGTTCTGCTTCAGGGAAAAGAATGGACTACCCGACCTTTCAAACACACTTACTGCCCTATCTTCTGCATGCATTTCTTGTGATTATATTTTAAATGGCAGCAAAAGCTATCGCCTAATTCTGATTATTCAAGGCAGTGAATTCTGCAAACAAGATTCAGGTTTGTCAACAACACTAAAATGTTTCAGGAAGTCTTTCCAAAAGTCAAGAAAATCTGTACACAGCTGATAAGATCATGGATCCTGTATGAGAACTGCAGGTGCTGGAAGGTGGCCCGGTCATCCCTTCTCCAAGAGATACTCTTCATCTGGGTAGTGTCATTTTCCCTCTAGGCACTCCTGACACAACTCTCATGCTTGTCTGACTTCTTAGGTAGTTGCTAAAGCTAAAGAGAACGGAAATCTATTAGATTCTAGCTTTCTGGGTTAGTTTTCTGCCAGTTTAGCAAGGTGAATTTGTTCACTGAAGACATGTCCCCGTGCAAAGGGTGGAATAGGAGCAGAGGTAAGGCTTCCACCTTCTGAGTGGAAAAACTTGTCTTATTGACCAAACCATTTGAAAGAACCACTGCCTATGTAAGAGAGATCTATCTGAAAGCCTTACCACTACTTACATATGAGCTACAGAATTATATTAGTACACTTTTATGGCCCTGCACAAGCTTGTAAGATATCACAATATAAAATATCCAACACATTCAGAGAAGAGATATCAAAAGGATGTCTGAAAATAACAATGAGAAACCATGCAAGGCAATTACTTTTATATCATCTCAAGACACTTTAATCAGCTTTCAAATGATTTTTGAAAATTTTGAAATTAGCTTTCAAATGATTTAATTTTGCATGGTATACACTAATGTAGAACATAGACACAAAGAGGTTTCCCAGCCCATATACACTCCTGTTGTGCTACTGTTGTGCTACAATTAAAAACAAAGCAGTAGCTGACCATCATTTTATCGCTCCTCCGTGGATCTCCCCTCACCTCACATCCTTCCATGTTCTCCACTAAATTCTGCTTCATAAATGGATTTAAGAAAGTTCTCTAGACTTTACAGTCCCATGTTCTTCATGTGCAATGGAAGTCTTTAAAATGAATATATTTACATCCTACACAATATTAAACAACTATGCCAACACGTTACTACTACAGACAATATAAAATACAGAACTCAAAACATCAATTTCTGTGGGTTAGACTACTGAGCAAAAAATTCCTCTCAAGAGAGAGCAGGGTTAGTTTGCTTCTTTCAGCACCAGTCATCCAAATCACTGTCAGACAAGTCAATTAATTTTATTATCATCTAATTCAGTCCTGACATGCACCTAATTAATTCTGAAAATCGATTTTTCTCATAGATTAAAGATAACACCATGAAGTAAAGCTGCTTATAATTATGAGAACTGCTGTGTGTGTAAGCAAAACAGAAAGGGAAGTTAAAAATATGTAATTTATTAAAGACCATTGTGAATTTTTTTAGTTCACAGGAGAAAACAGCAGTTCTTTGGCTTATTTTTTTCAATACAGAAAATTAAATAAAACCTAACTTTACTTTTGTCTTTTTCATTCTCAGCTACAGATTGCACATACCACCCATGTTTTTAGGGGTTCTTTTATGTGTGGCAAATCATGGAACATAAAATGCTTTTAAAGGCTTTTCTTATAGATAATCTAGGTTTGCAACACTTCAGTATCTCAAGCCCTAATGAGATGACACAGAGGAGATAAAGTTCAATAAATGAAGTTATGACAAGAATACTAACTCCTCCTTTCTTCCTACTGTCTATTTTCTTGTGTACTGTAATAAAGTCAAACACTGTAAAGACCCTTGACATTAGGTGTAGGATTTATCTCACATAATTTTAAAACTTGGGGATTTTGTCCGAATTAGCCATATAGGCTTTCTTTACAGGGGTCAGACAAGCATTTCCAGCAATTAATTCAGATATCCCGTTCCCTCTTCATTAACCACAGAGAGAGCCGAAACCCCTATCACATACCCAGCCTTAAACTCATTAAAATAAAGTGCAATGAATCTTCCCACAAGAGAATTTGGATTTACCTGACTATATCTGTGCAACATAACCTGGAGTGTCCCAGTAATGCCCACTAGCCAAAGTCTACTCTTGGCACTGAACCCAGTAGCAAAGTCTCTCCTGGAGTTGAGCCTTCTGAGGTGCCTGTAGCACCACCACCAATAACACCAGGAACACTAATGGCAATTTATCTGCTGTTTCCTCAAGTGCTAAGACTCCAGGGGGAAGGTACAATGATAGCACAGCCCACTCCCACAGCTGATGAGGGACCTATACACATGGTTTTACTTGTTTTGCAACAGCATCTGGAACCATCTGTGGGAGGTCAAGGAGCACAGAGTCAAGCAGTATTAAGAAAACAGTCTTTAAGTTTATTATTATAATAGAAGAAATGATTATTCCACTCCAGTGCAGCACCAGAAGTACAATTGCACTTTTGGCTTCTTACTTGTTCTTCAGGGCTCAGACACCAGAGAACACAGAGAAGAACAAGCATGTAGAGATACTATTGCCCTTACACCCTCATATGTCCAAAGGTTACAGTGTACCTGCTCCTTCTTAGCCAAATTGGCCATCTTAGCCATCTTCTAGTGGATGTCATACAAATACACATTTTTGCCCATGAACCTTATGCAAAAAATTATTTAAATACTGATTTTATCTATCTATCTATCTATCTATATATAAACATAATTTCCACCACATCAGATAACTAATCCTCAGTTCCTTTTCTGAACCTTCAAAACATTTTTTTTTTATCTATGTATCATCTACTGCCAGCACACATACCGCATTTCTATCTATACATAATAGAGCTCAAAGTGGAAATTTAATCTATGAAGTTCCTGGGGGTAAAACTACAGACTCTCAGCCTTCACGGGACTGTAAAGTCTGAAGAACTTTCCTAAATCCATTTATGAAGCAGAATTTAGTGCTCAGACTAAATGCGACATTAGATATGACTAACAGGTACATGTGAACCTGAAGCTAGCTCATGAGTTCAGCAATTTTCTCTTTTATAATAAGAGTCAAGGAAATGATAACCCCAGGCAGCTGGCACATCGTAGTACAAATGAGGCATCTTACTCATGCTGTAGTACTTTGTTTAACAGTCAGACTTATCACCACCATACCACCAATTTTTAATGACTTTTTCTTGGTTCAATCATAATCCTCTCTTTTTTCTATCAGCACTACACTTCGACAGCTTCAGAGAGTTAGGAATTTCCTGGATTGGCATTGATGAGGTAAGAATTTGCCACTGGGGCATCATTTTCCAGGACACCAGGTTAAAGGAGCAACTTGCAGCACAGAAAAAACCCAGCACAGCACATGAGGCTCTGGGCAGCCTGATCTAGTGGGAGGTGTCCCTGCTCATGGCAGAGGGGTTGGAACTGGGTGATCCTTGTGGTCCCTTCCAACCCTGACAGATTCTGATCTGTTTTAGCAGAGGACTTTGGAGCCCTGGTGGCTCAATGGTTGGACTTGATGATCTTGGAGGTCCCTTCCAACCTAAATGATTCTATGATTCTATGACTTTTGCTGCTGCTTCAGCACTGGGAATCATTAGGCTGGTATGTATCACTCAGGCAAAGATCTTAACCAGAACTTCTGTATCACATGGCAAAACATTTGGAAAAAGGAAAAAAAAGAGCAGTAAGTCTACTGGTAGATGCAGCTACTGAAAATTACACATTAACATTTAACAACTACTGTAATTCAAATATATCTTATTTTCTTCTACTCACAGACAGTTGTCTCGGGTATACAGGGAGTTATGTTATACCTGATGATACTTTGTTAGGAATCTGAAATGGATCATTCCTGCAACTTATTCAATTTGTTTAATTAAATTATTTGTACAGACTGCTACCTGTCTTTTCAATATCCTTATCCTTACATCTGTATAATCAAGTCTTTATCTAATCTGAATAATGTAAAGTAGAAGAAAACAGAACATTCCTAAAGGGAACAGCATATTGTGGCTTTACTGTTAGCCTTTTATGATGATTGCTCAGCTGTCTCTCAAAGACATGTCACTAGACCACATTAGGACACTTGCGCATCATTCTGTCTTCAGATATCTGTATGATAATAAGCAAAAGAAATCATAAACTAACATTTACTCTCACTTTCTAATTTGATATACTGAGGGAGATGGCAGGTACATTTTCACTTTCTATAGTCTTTACAAGATGTATCTTTCCACATTGGCTTCTAAGATAGTTCTAATCCATATTTCATGCAGGAGCTGTGGAATATTCTTTACATAAAAGTAAAAATAATCTTTTAACTTCTTCCTTATTTCCAAAGTTACTAATGCTTTTTTTTTCTGGATTGTACAAAAGTGAACCCCATTTGGTTTCAGAACAGACCTATCACAGCTGATATGCAAGCGTTTTATATGAACTTTTTTATGAAGTTATATCTTTCAAGTGATTAATCAGAAACGATGGATATCTCGTTGTAATGTGGTAACTCACTGGGAAAGTGGATTAAATGGGAAGCCAATGTGGATTAAATGTACGACCAAGTCATTTTACTCAAAAAATTCACATATTGTGAATCATGTGCAAGAGAATTTTAATGGACGTCCATTTGTATATTTGCCTTATTTGTTCTACAGTGCCTTTAATCTCATTAAATCCTCAAATTAAGCCACAAAAAATAGAGAAGTGATTGAATCTTAATATGGGAAACAGATGATTAAACAAAATGCAGCAAGCATTTCCTTAACCAGTTCTTAGGGCATTCAGGCTTTTGGAAGGGCTCCCAGATCCAGCACCGTTTGGAAAGTGCTTTACTCATGAAGAATAACTTGCATATTTTCAAACAGAAAAACATTAGTGTGGAAGGTACCATATGCAAAAGAAACTAACAGAGGAAATGATGATGGATATTACTGAAACACGGCAAAGGGCTGGCAGTAAAATGTGCAGGGCTACATATACCTATGAATCCACATGTTCAAAAACTATAGTGGATGTATCCTAAGGCCACAATCCTGCAAACACTTCTGTACATGCATTTAACTCCACAGTAAAAAAAAAAAAATCCAAAGCTACAAGATGAGAAGACCAAAACTCCATATACTAGGAGGGAGCACTGAAAAATAAAGGGAGAAAGAGCTGAACACTCTTCAAGACCTAGATTGCATATTTTCAAGAAACAAATCACCATTTTGCTTTAGAAGAGGCAAAATTGTACGAATTTTCCTTCCAGAATGTCTACAGAAAACAATTCTTTTTGGAGATAATTGTAAAACAGTTAGCAGTATTTTTTTTTGTTGGATAAGCACCTAATAATTCTACCATTATGAAAATATATTTTCAATGAAAGATGACAACAGTTTTAGTAAGGGGTGGCTACAAGAGCTTCTGCTGGAAATACTAAGATCCTTAACTTCATCTTTAGGAAGGGCAAAATGGTAATACTGTTTATTTTAAGCAAATAATAATGAGATAGCATTGAAAGTACCTATTTAAATTCATGACAGGCCTCTCAGATTCTTTCAGTAACCTGATCCATCAAAATTTAAGCATATAAGTTGATACAATTCAACAAGTTTAGGTATAAGTGCAATATTAAGCACATGTTCAAATCCTTTGCTGGATAAGAATCATCTTGATTTTAAAAACACCCCAAATTGTGTCATGAATATTGATAGCAAATCACAGTGAAAAGTCTTTCAAAGGTCAGTGTTAGGAAGAAGCTAAGACAAGTGGAAAACCTTAAGATCCCATCACCCCTACTGCACAAAGACATAAAATTATTTTAACTAGGATCCTTACTTTTTTAATGAGTCATCTTCTATTTCTGTTCCTGTTTCCTGTACAATTCTCTATTTCCCTGGCATCTAACGTTGCCAAAAGTGGCTACTCCAGACAGACATTTGGTATCACTCTCATCAGTATTGATCCAGGAGACAGTATTGCATCCTGTTCCGTATTTTCATATGAGAGAGGGACAAAGATCTGTTGACACAGCACATGGCTGCATTAACCTTGAATGCTAATGGATGCTGAAGAGAGGAGCCAGAGGCTCATTCATTATCTTAACTAAGTCGTCAGGCTCTGTATCAGCATCGCAAACCTAGAAACCATTTGATATTCAAAAGTAGATCTTGTACTGTTTTCAATGTCACAGAAATGAGGACCTACTAGTATCTGAGAAGCTCACGCTCAGATACAAGATGGTCTGTGAAGGAGCCAAAATAGCTCTACCAGGCTCGCAGGAGAGAAGGCACTTCCAGTTTTCTGAGCATTATGATCACAGAACACATTATGATTATTTACAAATGTCAGACACTCTGCAATAGCATGAAATGGTCTCCTAAGATCCAAACAGAGACATGTCAGACACAGTAAACAGGTATTAAGTATATCTACTTTATATTTTAGGAGAAAACACATATATCTCTTCAGCAATTGTGAATAACGCCTTATGTTGTAGTAAAAAAAGCTTTAAATCATGTAGATTCTGGTCCTCAGAATAACTTATATTTTTTAACCTACTGTTCTGGTGAAAATCCAAGCTATATGTAATATAAGCTTTGGGGGGGTGGATTTTTTTTTTTACTTGTCTCATAATCAAGTGGAAGGAGTTGCATTTGGCATTCATGGGAAGCTCGTGTGCTGAAGCAGTAGCATGTTTGTATCCACACAACTGAAGATGTAACATTTTGCAGTCTAAAAAGCAGATTCCCTCATCGTGATGGAGAAGAGGTACCAGTGTAAACCAGTAAGACACTGAAGAAACATTAGTTTCCAAGAACCAGTCAGCATCCAAACAGGAAATGTAAGCACTCAAGCAGTCCCGATTCATCTTACATGAAAGCATTACATTGTCTTTTGAAAGGCTCCCTCTACTTTTGTAGACTGAAAAAACTAGGAGAATTATCCTATCTCAAATGGAATCAATCTCAAAAAGCCTTGAAGAGCTTAGTTTATGTAGTTTCTGCTTTACAGCAAGTTTCAAGCCTGAAAAGCTCCAACCTGCAAGTTTCTTCACTTATGCCTAAGAATGACAGGGTAGTGTTTGCTTGTCTCCTCAGATTGCAAAGAAGAATGCCAGTTAATACCAATTATAGTACATCTAAGCATACTCCCATTTGCCTTTTACTTACAAATGTGTTACTTCAAAAGTGACTTAAGAGCCTAATGTATTGATCTCATGGGAAAGCCAGTGCTTGACAAAATCAGGGCTGAAGGCAGGTGGAGTGCTGCAGTTACTCTGCACAACCTCCCCACGCAAACCTTCCAGGCGTACAGGAAGCACCAGCGACGTGCTCAGGGGCTCAGCGCGCTGTTCGGCTCCCCGCCTGCCCGACTGGGAAGGACATTCTCATCAACGGGCAGCACATGAGCCAGGTCCTTCCCTCCGCTCCTAGACCATACACATGAGATCCAGGGTGGCCCACCACTGGTGGAACGAACAGACCAACGTATTCACTCACGACACATAGCGAAGAAGGGACCAAGTCAATTCCAAAACGAAGCCATGAGGGAAGGAAGGACCCAGGCAATCTGTCCAATCCCAATCAGATAGTAATTGCCAGGAGAAAGCCTCATAATTCCCCTCCTGTATCAATCTTGTCCTGCTGTTACTGGAAACTCTGCTTGCTGTGAAGAGTCAGGGAGCCCTTTCAATAGCCAGAATCTCCACACAGCACATGCACAGTGTAGGCAAACCTCCCAACTGCACTGCAAGCAGAGTCAGCACTTACAGAGGTGGCTTCTTGCCCCTCCTCCACATTAATACAGAAGGTGGGGGCAGATGGTGGTGATCTCCTAATCAGCTCCCACCCAAGGCTGGCCAGACCCTGGGCGTAAACCAGTCAGGAGTGTCTTTCTTGCCTGGCTGTGACAGCAGGAAACTCAACTGGCTGGGGGCAGCCCTGACCCTAAACAGTGACAACCATGAAATCCCATGGTAAAAAGTAGAACAGTTTGATCAGAAATAAAGAATAAGACGAATACAATAATATTTCTTACAGGCAAATGTAATCAAGTACTCATTAATCACAATAATATATTTATCTTTGCAGCTTTTTATTAGTCTTTTGGAGGAAGGGACAAAATAAGTCTGTTGCTGAAAAAGACTCTTAATCCTTTTGGTGTGAGGTTATCCTGAGTGAAGATATGCTTTGGTTCATTGATTTATATGGGATATGCAAGATGAAAAAAAGTTTAAAACTGAGACTTAAAATCTAGACTTATTATAGGATATGAATTTAACATGGAGTCAAAGACAACTTAGAATTATGTTGGAAAGAGCCCAGATGTCAGCGGAAAGAGAAGAGTCAAATATTACCAGTAATAGTCATGAAATAACTTTTGTGGCAGGGGACTGACACTCATCACAGCATTCCCTGAGGAGTGATTTCCTGCTCTCATTTGCCTTGTACTGCTCAAAGTGCACTCTGAAAAGCAACTCTTATGATAACTGTCTGTTCTATCAGTAAGTGAAAGACCAAATTACTTACGGCTTTTTCATCAGTTTAGATCTGCAAGACTACATTTCAAACATTAATTTACCTGGAAAATAAATATTGCTCTTGTCTCATCGCAGAAGATGATCTCAGCCTAAATTTCCAATGCACTGATTCGTGTAATATTTCTTTCCCTTCAGTCAAGTAAGTGCACATTCCCCACTGATGGGAAACGGACAGTCATGGTAACAATTCTCATCTTCTCCCTTTGATTACCACAGAACAAGATTGGCTTAAAGTCAGGGAGTTTATTCCAAGGCAAACTCCAAATTTCTAAAAAATATGTTTCAGTATGGGAAAAATAATTTTAAATTTTTCTGCAGCAGGGAAAAGATCAGTTTGAAAACAGATAAAAACCCTTAGCTTATAGTGTGTTAGAATACCTGTTGTCCCTTCAAGACAAATTCTGAATAACTCATCTCAGTTTAGCTTCAGGTTCTGAGCCTCTGAGCTCCTTGTTTCACACATACTTCTAAGCTGAAAGCTAGAAGCTAAGTTTGAAAGCTCTCAACACTCAAATGTGTGAATTCTGAATACTTTCAGGTTTTTTTGCTGGTATCTTTGAACAGTGAGACATCTCAAAGATACTACCTAGGAAGCTATTATTTTCTTGGCTTCAGACCAGTTAACATAGTAGGTCTGTTTAGGAGCTATGGGTTGCAAAAACCTTGACTGGTGGTTACAGAATCATGGATTGGTTTGCTCAAAAGCAACTTAAAGGGTAGAAGCACCTAGAACTGTGGGTCCAGCATCACAGGAGGCAAGGTCAGCCAAATAATGTTCTCATTAAACCAAAAAGCACTCCTGTGAGCTAGGGAGTAATATCTTACAGGCAATGAGCTTACATCACAGTATTAATCAGATTTTTGGACTCAATAACACAAACAATATGATATAATGGTAGCAAAATCGAGGTGATGGATGCCTGAAATGGTAGGCCAGATTAAACAAGAGTATGAGCAGTTCACTTCAATTATGGACTCATTAATTACATACAGAACCCAGAGAAACACAAGAATGTTTCATTAAATGCAGTAGAACTAGCTTTATGAGTGACTTTGGAAGTATCTAAAGTCTACCTTGAAAATAACTGAAATCATTACTACATAATATTTAAACCTCTCAAGCCTCAGTCAATATTTCACATGTGCACAATTTAATTATTCCACGTTTTATGTGCTCCGGTCGCCTCAAAATGGTTTCTTTTTTGAGAACAGTTCTACTTATGCTAGTAATCCAATTCATCATAGCAACTAAAATCAGCATTTTATTTAAATTGTTATGAATGTCTGAAACAGGCTTTGCCAATCTCGAAGTCGTTCAGAACTGCTAGAATAGGAACAAGATTTTAATCTTGAATTTTAACTTTCCAAAGAGCTTTTTCCACCTCTTCCACCTAATCAAGATTTCAGTTGCAAATCTCTCTGTAATTTCTGTTACAAATACGATCCCTTAATCTTTTAATATTTATGGATCCATCTCTATTTATGAAAAGTTTTACCATTTGTAGATTAAAATTAAAGTCAGTATATGCAGCACTTCCTTACTGTATTATGAAAACTACCACTATATTGTGCTCATAGGATTTTATGGATTTTAGATTGTATCCATACTACAGAAATTTGTGTTTAGTGTCCCTTCATGTGGCCATGTTTCCATTCTTCTAACCATGTAGATCACCTGTGCAAAAATACATGGTTGATATGTTTTTTAATAACCTAGAGAAAGAAATAATTTTGTATACTGAACAAGAATAGACAAAAAAAAATTAAGGTCCAGATCTTATTTGTTCCAGCTTTGGATTATGTTTCCTTACAGTTTCATTATTCATTTTTAGTAATTCATCGTATCTGCAGAAATAAATTAAAGCCATACAAACAACATAATTCACCTTGAACGGCATAAAAGTGAAAACAGTTAGTTAAATGAATTAATAAAGGAGGTCATCTTACCTATCAAGCAGAAGACAAAACAGGGTGTAATAAGATGATAGATGAAGAGCCACATGGTTATCTTCTGTTCAGCAATTATTTCAAAAGGCATTGTACCTTGGAACACCAGCATTCAGAGAGCTAAAAAAAACTGACCAGAGAGAAAGAAAAAGGAGTGAATAATTCTGACATAAGGTTGTATCTCATATCACATTTAACTTGCCATATTACCTGTGTAAACTAAACGCTTAAGCGTTAATATAGGATAACGGTCTTTTGAATAACAAATGAATTATAAAATTTGCTGGATCAAATTAATGATCTCTTTTATTTGGAGAGAACTCTAAGAGCGCTCAGATTTTCCAGTGACAGTAAGTAATATGTTAAGTGTTCATACTGAACATCCTCTTTTAGACTCATCCTCCTAAACCAAAACTATGCTTTGGGTTGGATCTAGATCTTCTCTCTAAAAATACAGTATTAGAAATATTTAAATAATATACAATTGGCAATAAAATAAGGAAAGTCCACATTCTATCCTCCTTCATCTCAGTAAATACTACATTACACTTAATGATTTTAAAGGCTATAGAAAGAAAATCACAGTGAAATCTAAGTGCTTTAATATCTTTCAAGATTCATTTATTATGTTTAGTATATAATTCCTTTTAAACTTTTAACATACTATTCATGATCCTCTGCAAAGGAGGTATTAATTTTTATGAGTTTCCTTTTAAATGATGAACATAATAATTATTGCAATGTCATATTTAAAGTTTTCTCCTGTGAAAGAAACTCTGCCTGTATACATACAAAAACCAAGCTAAATAAACATTCATCTTCTTTTGAATATTCTAAGAGTCTAGATACAATTTTTCAGAATAATGTACTTCTATAATACTTCTTTCAATGAGAGTATTTTGCTAGCTCTTTGTTTCTGGCTGGTGGCTGTTATCTATTTACCTAGGGCAATGTGTCATCATGTTTGCAGTGTGCAATTTTCTGTTTTGTTTAATGGATTTCTTGCCATGAATATATGAATGAATCCTTTACATCCATCACATCTTGTTCATACTTCATCTCTTGACTCATTCTGCTGTAACACTTGTTACGACCTTCACACAGAGCTTGTTGTATCTCAGGCACATGCTGCTATTACCCATTCCTCTCAGCATATTTATTTTATTACTATTTCACTATAAAAGAAGTTTATATGTACTTGAAAACCCTTCAGTAACATGCATCTTAGGACACATTTGCATGCTAATATGGCATTGTCACTTTTTGGAAGATGTAATCTTGATGTCACTCTTTTCTAGCTTCCCATGCTAAGTACTGATGACTCTGATAGCGGCTTCTACGTTTTACCAAGACTCTTGCTCTTTACAGGCCAAATTTTTTACTAAACTTTTCTCCTTTTCCACAATCCAGATGTTTTAGATCTTGTTTTGAAACGGTCCTGTTTCCCACCTCCAACACCAAGAAACGGGCAGTCTTGAATTACAAAGCACATGTACTGACACACCTGACTCCCTGGGTACGCTTGGGGTGAAGGCTGCTCTGACCAACAGGGAGCCTCTGGTCTGAGCTGCTGCTGGACAGGCCTGTCTCAGTGTGCGTGTCTCATGTCTGTCCTCCAGGTGGCTAGGAACATATCTCAGCTACTGGAGCCTTACACTTGGCCCTTCCTCCTCAGAAAAACGCTGTTTATCTACACATGCCTTCAGACAGTGAGCTTTCCTTAGAAGTGAGCTTTCCTTGGAAGTGAGTTTCATGTGGGTTTTTATTAACTCCTAGTATAGTAAAATGGCAAAAAGTATCACAAGAAAATATTTTTGGCTCAGAAATTACAGGAGCTGTTGCACTTTACATTTTTCCCTTTTTTTTTAGCAAATCTTCAACAGGTCAAAACTATATTAGTTGCCAGGACCCTAAAATCACAGCTGTTACATGCTCAGCAAAACACATACAAGAGCTAAACAGTGATCCCCAGAACTGAGATTTATTTAGAAATATTTCCTGAAAAAAGGCTCTTATGTTGGCAACAAATGCATACACTTACTGTGGCTGGATCCAAAGGGAAGAATATACTAAAGATCTTTACCACCCTGCTTCTGTTAGCACTAACATTTCTTCAGACTCTGTCACACAAAGGATATTCATGACTATTTCAGGCATGTACTTTAAATGACCAAGGTATGAACTACTGTATCTACACGATTCCTCCAAAAGACAGTGGGAGGCTACAACAACAAATGGCTTTGTATACTTTTCCATCAACCAACTCCTGGCTATGAAGCATCTTGTGTTATGACACTTCTTCGCCTGGAACATTTGTTTCCAAGTGACATGAGCTAAATTGCACAGTTACGCTGAAATAATGCACATAATTAAACAGCAATGAAACAGGAATTCTGTTGGGGACAATGATAATTACACAGTAACTCATGGGGATAATAACTGTGTTCAAACGTATCAATAGCTGAAACTGTTGAGAGTAAACCTGTGTTCTCTCTCTGACACTACAGGCACCACTGCACACAGAGAACCCCTCCTCCCTCTTTTCCAGAATCCAGGCTGGCTTTCGAAAAGTTACCTTGTCCTCTAGCTCTCCAAAAATTCCTTTGTGTTGGCTCAGTGACAAATGGTTTGAACACTAGTTCAAGTTACAGTAAACAAAAATTGTGTCAGTAAATGCTATAAATACCTCATTTTATTAAGATACAAAAATATCCACCCTGCCAGGATAAAAATCCTTTCCTTGCTCTCACTTCTTTCGGCTGAGCGGGTTCTGTATATATATAGCACACTCATCCCTCTGATCTACCTCAGCTTGTGGACAAGCCATGAGGCTGCTTCACGTTGATCTGCTGCACTGGGGCAGTCCTGCCTGCTACCAGACGAGACAGCACGCAGGTTTTGCCTGGATGGCTGAAGATGTTGGGTGCTGGCTGCCCTCCCCAGACAGCCCTGCCCGCTGCCAGGGCCTCTCCACCCTTCCTCTCCACACAGCTAGAAGGATATTGCCACCTAAGTAAAAATCATTCCTGAACAAAAGAAGAGTCATTAGCACGACTCACTTCTCTCCCTGTGAAAGCAGAGAGTGACTGCATGCCTGGACATAATCCTTTTACTCAGCATAGTACACTATCCTTCTTTTCTCCCCACAGAGTATCAGAATTTTAGCAAATGAATAAGGCTTTTTAAAAATGTATAATAAAATGAGAAGGCATTTAACTTCAACTGTGCCAAGTTTAATTACTGTCTAATGCTCATTAACACATTCAGGTCCCTCTTGGCCATTCAGCTTCCCAAAAGGGTTGGTCACCACTCTGGGGCCTTTGCCTTGCTAGGTTCACGGAAGCTCCTTCTGGTGAGCTCTCTGGAGGGCAATCCTCCTGAAGGAGGTGGGGGAAATGGAGACACTGGCTGCTGAATAGGAAGCACAATCATTTTTGAACACAGGGACCTGCCAGAGCACTTGCAGAGGCTTGCAGTGTCTTATGATGCTTCATTAGGATGAGAGATGTTCCCAGGGCACAAAGGTAGATCTGCCTTGCTACACTGCCCAACTGTAAGGATTCTTTAATCTCTCAAAATGCGCTTTAGAAAAATGTCTACATATTCTTCCGTATTCTGTGTGGCTTTATTTAGATCTTCACCGCACACTATGGCCTTCATTATGGAGAAAAATACATCTGTTTTACAGCTATGAAAATAGCTGGTGTTTTCCATCACTTCCCTACTTAATCCAAACACATCGATGACATCATTATTTCACAAAGACATAAAGCATTCAAAATGTAGACACAAAAGAGATCACAAACAGCAGGTAACGGAAGTCAGCTGAATAAAGAACGTAACATAAAAACAGTGCAAACAGGCTACATATTCTACTGGGCTTGAAATCACGAAGGGGTGGGAATAGACAAGGGAAAGCAAAGCAACAGTGAGGGATGTTAAACGGCGAAGAAGCAAAGAAACAGAATTCAGTGTGAGAGAGGGAAGGGTTGTAAGTGATGTGTGGGAGGATGGAAGCAATAAACCAACCCAAAAGGGCAGTCAGAATGGAAGCAGAGAGGGAAAGCGATGGAGATGGAAATGTAGGAAGATGAAGGCGTATAAGGATTAGCAGATACCTCTGTTAGTAAATCTCAATGTTTACCACGGCAAGATCTTCTCTGAACCACCCTTGCCAAGGCTTTCTGCATGGAGGCACCATGATTGCTGCATCAGCCCACAACATCTGCTCAGGGCTCCTCTCAGGAACCCCAAATGCTGAATGGGCAGACAGGGGGCAAAGGAAAGCATTTAGGAGCTCTGGCTTGGTACACATAGCTAGGAGAGGTAAATCAAGATGCTTGTTATGATTCTCATTTCCTGGTATATTATGATAATTATACATATTCCACTTTTAGAATTGGTAGAGATTCCATCCAGATTAGACTATAAATAGATACAACAATCTAGAAGAAATCTCTGGCTCCCCATCCTTTTTCAAAACATGAATATATATAATTGCAATAATTCACTAGTAAATTAACACAGGGGCAAGTTATAATCAAAGCCTTTTTGGAGCCACACAATACTTCAACCTAATCAGTGTTTTGTATTTGTTTTCACTTCACACTCTTTTAGTGATTTTAGTAACCATTTAATTGCTTGTTATCTTGATTTTCTTAAAGGAGTTGACACTTTTTGCTATGATAACTAACTCCTCATAAATCTTATTAGTTGCTTAGTATATAGCATTACCAAGACAATTCTAAACAAAAAAATAATTATATACATTGTATATTTTGTATTAGCCTTTGTCCTTTTCTACTGTTTTGGTCTTCACAATTTAATTTTGTGATCAATGAACAAGTTTGGGCATTCTAGGTTAGACTGTGCCATTAGAAAGGGCACTCTATCTTATTCAAAAGTCTGGCTTCTCAACCATCCCCTGCAAACCCTTTATTTCTTTCTGAAAACAATACCTTAGCCACTAGCATTTACTAGCCTTCACTCTTACCACAAAGGTGATGACAGGCAAGTTCCTTGATATCGTGCAGATTTATCTCATTATGGTGATCTGGGATTACTGTAAGGAAACTTCCCAGCCAGCCCTGCTCTTACATCACTGCTACATCTACAAAAGATTTTAAATGTTAGCTAGCTATCTCTTAAAGAGTCCAAAAGTGGCTTCACTTCCCTTTACAAAGGCTTCTAGAAACCATTTCCCTTTGATTATCTTTGATTTCTGTACTTTTTGGTTTTGCTAGAGTTTTCAAGTGGAAACGCAAGCTCATATTCACTGCCCCCAACACTGCCCACACAGTCCATCACCAACAGTTATGTTTCTAGTATTTTCCACACGATCCTATTTTAAGAATATAATTCTATATATCATATTTCATATGAATGAAAGACACCTAAGAAACCCATCAATTTGATGGCTCACAAATAAGAAACTCGTCTTGAACAGGATTTATACTTTTAAGGATGATGTGCAACAACATAACAAACACTAAGTTGGAGCAAAAAGCAGTCTCATCCCTGCCTCAAAGTACTCAATTTTTTTTTCTATTGCTTACAGGTGCTAAGTATGTAAATAAACCAACCCCAGACTCAGTTCATTAATATATTTACACAGGCTAAATTAATAAGCAATTCTACCATTAGTGATCCAGGTCTGTATTTTTGCTTAATAAACATTGACTAGGAAGCATGAAGAGCCAACATCTCAGAGGTGATAAGGACTCCAGGGTTTTACAGGGCTTGGCCCAAGTTTCAGTAGGAAACCTTAACTTCCTATGAAATACAAAACTTCGATTCTTTTACAAATATTTATAAATTTCCTCTTGATGCCTTCTTTTCCACTTAACCTCTCATGTCAATAGCATTAAAAGAACTAATGTCCTAGCACAATGACGCTCTGCAATATACTCTGTCTCAGTTACCCTTTTTCTCCCCTCCCTACCTCCCTTCTTTGGAATTTGTGACTTCCCTCCAAGAATCAGGCACCAAAACGACAATAAATTCCTTCTCTAGATGTGTTCTGAGCCATGCCTTTTGCATGTTAATGCAATAGCATCCATTTTATGAAGCAAGAAAACCTAGTACCTGTAACGAGAAACAAAACTGTAAAATGTATTTACTGAAGGCTAAGATACAGAAGGCACCAGAGATCTGAATGGCAACCTCACTGTCACAAAATGTCTGTTTTCTGTGGCAATTTTCTAATGCACTGTTTTTTAGAAGCAGGGCAGCATGCTGGTGGTTAATCACACTGTGAATTTAACTCTCCTGCTTCCTTTATATTTATACATCAAAGAATTCATACCTTGAGAATCAGTAACTTCTTCAGTCAGTTGCTCAGTAGGCACTTTGCTTTTTTGTTAGGCAATTAAGAAGCCCTATGGGACTTTTCTTCCCTTGCTGCTACATCATCCTTCACATTTTCATTTTTTTCACTCTTTGTTTTGGTGTTCTGTTATTTTGTCCTCTCAGATAGTTCATGCAACTAATGAGATGTTGTTATTTTTCCTTGTTTGCTCCCACAGATTCATTATGAATCAACATTAACTCTTTTCCCTATGAGGATTTTACAGCAGTCACATATCTATCTCATCTTGCAGATAATCAACAATGCTGCAACCAAGGGTCGTTTAGCATTGCCATTATAAACATATTTTTAAAGGAAGGTTAGGCATCTTCTAATTTGTGATAAGATCAACAACTCAGCTGTACTATATATTATGAATACAGTTTGGTTACTTTTCTTCAGTCACTGAGCTGCAAAAAGGCTTTGTTTTGCTATCCCTTCAGATAATGAAGTGTTGATCAGCGGTACTCAAAACACTGTCTTGAATCATCACGTCAGCAGCAAA
Organism: Merops nubicus; assembly: GCF_000691845.1. Lineage (NCBI taxonomy): Eukaryota > Metazoa > Chordata > Aves > Coraciiformes > Meropidae > Merops > Merops nubicus. Next base: position 54,883 of record NW_008595726.1, read on the forward strand.
GGGTCAGGCAGCCAGTCCTCCAAGTCCCTGCTCACACCGTTTGCTCTATCAGCAACTAGCTGTTCTTCCTTCTAAGGTAATAAATAAGAAAAAGATCACTTACTGCTGCCATAATTCACAGGCATTACTCGCAGTTTTCTGAAAGCATACTATAAGAGCTTTACTGCTTAAAGATTGCCTGGCAAAAAACTTCAGCAAACAAAAATCAATAAACCTCCTGCCAAGCACCGAGCACCATGCAGAACACCACGCTACTCTGCTCCTATACTGAGAAGTAGCTTCTGTTTGTATCTTAATGGTTAATTAAACCTGGGCTCCAAGATAATCAAACACACTCAAGGCTTTAAAACCAGAGTAAATAAAAATAAATCAGCCATGAATAAAAATAAATATCCACTGTTAAAACTGGGTATTCTTTCATACATTAAAGAGGATTTTTTTGGTTACTTTGGCCAATAACTTTCAAGTGACAAAACCCAGTAACTTCTTCAAAAAAATTAAGTGTATAATTGCTGGTTTCTATTTTGTTAAAAGTTTATAAAAATATAGACTACTCAGAACACCAACTTGAAATTAAATCTTAAATAGATCCATTTCTAAGAAAAAAACTCACGATATCTCAGAAAGATGAAATAAGATTATATGAAAATCTTTGTCATGCTCTTGGCATTTTCTACCCAATTTTCACATTTTATTGAACTTAGTAATACCTCATTCTTCATCAGTAAATGAAGATATGAGAATTAATCATGTGTATTCAGTAAGTTCATAGCAGATGTATTTATATACATAAAAATGTAACAGTTTATCCATATAATCTGTAACTCGTGATACCCTATAACATACTTCCTATGGTACAGCCAAAGACAAGCTCAGTGGGAGATTTCATCTTCAAACTACATGTTTCCTAGCAACTCTCTTTAAATCAGACTAGCTTTTTTTTAAAATTTACATCAATCACTTGGAACTGTTGAGAATGCTTAAAAACATCTCTTTCATCCTATGAATAAACAGTTTGAATCAGACTAGCAGCTGCAAAAAGGAGAGAAAAGAAAAAATCAGTCTAATGTTTACTGGAATTTGGTGGTGGATTTTGGAATAATGTGTTATTTGTGCCTTTTGGATTTAAGCTTACACATTTCAGAATAGCTATTGGTGAGACCCATGAGTATTTTTTACAGGTTTGAGCTGCCATCCAACATTTCAAAGACCCTCTATGTTTTAAAGACTGCTTTTCAAGGACACATACTCATGAGGTAGACTTAGTTGTATTCTGACAATTGTAAAAGACAAATAATGGCTGTAAATGGTTTCATTACCTACAACTAAAGCCTAGTTTCTGTAGTCTTCATATTTTTTGAAGAAAAAATTCCCGAACATTTTTTGAAAACATGGTTTATTGCCTGCTAATTATAAGTTGATACTTTTCATGTATGGACCTCTGGAGTGTGTTCAAAGGACAGCCATGAAGATGATCAGAGGGCTGGAACACCTCTCCTACAGGGACAGGCTGTGAGAGTTGGGGTTGTTCATCCTGGAGAAGAGAAGGCTTCAGGGAGACTTTATTGTGGCCTTCCAGTATCTAAAGGGGACCTACAGGAAAGCTGGGGAGAGACTTTTTTAACGAGAGCTTATAGTGATAGGTTTCAAAGTGGAAGAGGGAAGATTTAGATGTGAGGAAGAAGTTCTTCACTGTGAGGGTGGTAAGACACTAGAACAGGTTGCCCAGGGAAGCTGTTGATGCCTCATCACTGGATGTGTTCAAGACCACGCTGGATGGAGCTTTGAGCAACCTGCTCTAGTAGGAGATGTTCCTGCCCATGGCAGGGGGGTTGGAACTAGATGACGTTTAAGGTCCCTTCCAACCCAAGCCATTCTATGATTCTATGTACATATTCGCTGTCAATCCCAATACAGCCTCACAGGTACATGGGATCTACAGAAATCTCTCTTAACACATAGTCAGCAAGAGGGGACACATGGATGTGTACCACCAGAAGCCTTTGGATGAATCCCCGTGTCAAAACTGCTACACCTGAGAGATACCAAAAATCACATCTTCCCATGCTAATCAGAAAGAATATTGATGTCATGATTGCACTTAGATTAAATGAAGGTGGATTGGGGATGAACAACGGTGAGAAAATGGACAAGTAAGGGGACAGGAGGGCCCAATTACTTATCAGCAGTCAGTACATGTCGGTTTGATCACCAAAGCGTGCCCTGTTTTCTTATTAAAATTCCATCTCTGACCAATTTCCTGGGTGAGGGGCTCCCTATTCTATGTGCATGTGTGTGTACAGTGTGTGCCACCACTAGGGTGGGACCACGAGCTCACAAGATCCGAGTGTGTGAGGGAGCAGGTACTGGAGCTACCGCTGCCAGCAGCTGGGGACATCTGGGGATCTAGTGCCAGGGCCAGGACAGAGTGAGTGCCTAAGGCAGGCTACTGGAGGGGTCCACATATATGTATGGACACACGCTTTCCACCAGCAGGCTTTCACCCTGATCAGCCAGGCAGGAGGGAGCTGTTGGGCTCTCTGGGGCTGCTGGTGCTCTGTCTGTTGGTGCAGGGCCAGCCGAGGCACCGAGTGAGCCGCTGAGCATCGCTGCTGGCTGGTCCCAGGCACAGGCAGCTGCTGCAGCCTCCCTGCTCTCGGGCAACCAGGTTTGGCAACCCCAACAAAAACAACCAAAAAGTTCAGGGAGATGCATCTGACCCTGAATTTCTACAATGATGTGCAGTATTGGCTCCATGACTGCATGGGTGCTTTACCTTTGCAATGCAACACATCTAAAAATTCCTGTATTTCACCTTTGTAATACAGCAACGTTTATTCACACAGGAAGTGGCTTAAGGTACATTTCTTGTAATATACTTCTCATGAATAATCAGTTTAATGACTGAATCCAGAGAACCAGTTAAGATCACTTCAAAGCAATTAATAGGTCTCTAAATAAAGCCAAAAGAGAGAAGCACTTGATTTTATACGTCTAAATCATCCTGCTTTGCTTTTTATTCTTCAGTATCAAAGAGAAAAAAAGTTAAATAAAAAATCAAACAGGTATATGAGAGCCAAAGGTCTGATCTACTGAAGCGTCTGCAAATATTTAAGTACAGAATGAACACATGCAGCAAAATCACAGGAGGCACTCATCAGTTTGCAGAACTGAAGCCTAGAAAACTGCATTTAGAGGTCTTGTTCCAAGTTTCATACTGTTGTGACAAAAAAACCATCTTTATATGTAGATAATTATAGCTTAGGCAAGTCAGCCACAGAAAAAGACGTTTCTCTTTAGCTATCAAAGTTGTGTTAGGAAATAATTGCATTCTGATAGAAGAATTTCAAATAGTTACAAATGTTTTAGTTGATAACTATTCTGTTGAATGTAAAATTTGAGTGTATTCTCTGACAGATGCTATTTCAGTATGGCGACAAGCCAAGAAATCAAAATAACCTTCTCATTTAGAAGGTGTTGATTATGAAGTTATGCCATAACATCTTGCAGCAACTCCAGTTTTTTCCAAGCAATAAATCAGAGTCCCTGCAGACTCTGTTAAACAACAGCCTACAGGTCCTGTGCAGCTATGCTGCATTTACTGCATTTCTGATATGGACCTGCAAGCGCACGCTCCAGGGAACATGTGGTCACCAACACAGGGGCCTTCCCCGCTTAGGAGGTCCTGACAAAAAAAGGCATAATAAAAACCTCATAAAGTATATCTGAAAGAGATAATCCTTTCAAATCATGCACCCTGACCTCTTCTCATTAAGTCTCTACATTGAAAATATGAGCTATAGTATGTAGCAGTGTTGGGGTTCATGTGCTTACTACTCCTGTTTTTCAGCACTACAGAGAGTTCAAATGTTGCAATGTCCACTGTCTTTGCTTATTAAACTTAAACAGACTTTGTGAAAATGTACTGACATTTTATTATTTTCCCCCCATTATGTCCTACATTTTTCATACTTTGGCCAAAGAGTAATACTTGGTAATTCCTGATGGCCAGCTCTTGCCTAAGGAATAGAATTATTATTCTGTTTTAATTTTTCAATCTGTTTAGGTTTATTTGGAGGTCATATATGACCAAAAGTACTCGACAAACAAGATTAGTAATTTAAATGGTACTGTCGTATTTTCACACAATATAAACTGTTCTGCTTTTTCATTGCCTGGCCTCACAATTGGAGGGCAATATACTCATCATGTAAGGAAAAGAGAAAGCACATCATCACTTGCACACATTGTCCTACCTAGTAAAAGCCAAATAATCAGTATATATTCTCATATCTTAGGTGATATGTTAGTGCATCTCCAAATTAGGAATATCCACACATTAATGTCTTTAAAGAAGATTACAGATGCTCTAATCTACTAACTTTTACACATAATTTCTGTTGTGTTTGCCTTCGTCCTTCTTTTCTAACCGCCTCCCCCCAGTGTTCAACTTTTCTTAATTGCCTCAAATATCCAGTTGAACTAATTTAACTGGAGAGGCATTTCACATTCTATTTATCTGGAAAAAAATTTGATAAAATTACCTCCCTGATGTACAGCTGAAATGAGAAAAGAAGAACAGACAGAATGTTACTCGCAGTAACCAATATCAGAAATTGAAATAGCATTATTAAGTTCATTGCTATCTCTGTGCTTTTATACAGATGGAGATACAATGAGAACATATTCCAGCATGCATTAATAATACATTTTAAAAGGTACTATGAAGGATACTGCTATTTGCAGCTACCAAAATCTGCGGTATATCGCATTCTGTGGTCTCCTAATGCATCTGTCGGATGAATCATTATAGCAACACAAATTTGGTCATTTGGTCTTTCCATTTCTCAAAAGATTACAATAAATGTTTTTTAAAATGTACAGCATTTGTACTGTAATATTAATTATGTTCTGAAACATTCTATACAAAAAAATTCTAATTCTCATTACAGTACCAACAGTATGAAAAAATCTTCTAAGGGAGTCAATGTTTGCACAGTATTTGATACACATAAAGAAACCCACCAGGCATTCTGCAACAGAGTTTTACATATCACCTTTTTCTTTTCATTAACACAGAGTAGCCCTAGATACCTAGGCACAGATACCTTCTGTGCCTTCCTTTTCTAAGATATTGAAATATGACAATAAGTCAGTATGATCTTAAGTGAGAGATAGCATCTTACATTACTGATAAATTTGGTAGTTTATTTTAATGCTGCCATCTGACTGTTCTTTTCCAGCAGTCACAGAAATGCATTGGCAATTTTGAAGAGCTAAAATTTCAGTATTTGTGAGCTGTCACAGGATCCAAAGTCCAAAGTTTTGCAGATCATTCTTTGGACTCTTAAGCAGAAACAAGATGACAAAGAGAGAGAGGAGCATACTGTCCTTTGTTGAGTATGTTGTATGGGGACTGAAAGGTTTAAGCAGAAGCACAGTGGAATAAAGGAAGTAATACCATGGTTTAGGACCTCAGGACCAGGAAATCAGGAATAATTCCTGTGTGAATCATTTTGACACGTGCATTTCAAAGCTGTTACTTTTCAAATTTAAGTCTGCCTTTACACTTTCTTAGAGCAGAAATAGAATTAAGATCAGATACTGGCACATAAAAAATGTTGAAAGCTAAAGGTTTGAAAGGGAACTTGTGTTAGGTTTTCAGAGGAATAAAATGTTATTTGATTTTTATGAAAAGGATGGGCTTCAGAGGACGTGCAGTAACCTTCATTCCAGGAGGCACCAGCTGGCCAAGTAGAGCGTGTACCAAAGACAGCTTTAAGACCTACTGTAACAACAAAGCTTCCTTCCTGCTGCTGCCTGTATTCCACCACCGCAGTGCATATTTGCTCGGCATGAGTACACTACTCAATCGTTTATAGCTGAAATCTATGGGCATTTTTTGTGGACAGAGAAGAGCAAATGACAGTCAAAGCATAGGTAACAAAGTGACAAATAATGCATGTTAATTTACCGCTTTGTTGTACAGGAGAATTGAAAAAATGCTAAATTTCTCCTGTTTGACATGGGCAAAACTTCCTTTGCTCGTACCTGCTGTAACACGGTCAAGAAAGGATTTATTGATACAGAAAAAAAGAAAACCTCTCTTCATCTATGCTATCATATTTGACACTTGAGATTACAGTTGAGGAGATTATTTAAGGCACATTGCTATACTGTTCTAGTAAATTATGTGGAGAATACACTTTATACTTGCCTACATGTCTTCTCACAAGAAAAATTATTAGACTGAGGAGAAAAAAGAGTAAACAGATTTTCTCTTCCTTTGTTTAGCAATGATCTTATTTAGTCTTAACATCTGTTTTGCAGTATACAGTTTGAAGAGACCAGTTACTTACGTAAAAGATAACTATTCACAAAATAATCCAGTGCTATGTCTACAGCATATAATGGATCAGATGATTCCATTAATTGGTTTTACCACCACTTTTTTACCACCATTTTCTGCTTCACAGCACATCTAAAGATTATTTGTTCTATCACATCATTACTGTTTTTAATAAAAACAGTTGCACTTAGCAATTTGTATTTGTCCTGCAAAGAGTATGAACCTATCATGAAATTCAAATGCATTTGAATTAAATACAAAGCGAAATAGTCAGGTGCTAGTCTTAAGTCGCGCGTATCAAGAGGTCTGGGTCTCCATTATGTTCTGAAAGAAATGTGACTCATCCCATGTCTCATAAATTTAATTTAAACCATTTAGCTAAAATAAAATGTAAAGCCATTACATTATTAATACCGAACTATGAGCAAAGCAATATGTTTGAAAATCAAAGCTACATAAATAAGCTAGTGTCAATATTAGACTGAAAATAACAAACCAGTTAAGTCTTCACATTGGCATCACATAATTAAGTACTCAATCTTTTCCATTCTGAGAAGGATTATCTTTAAGTGATTATCTGCTGCTGTGAAATGATCTAATCAATTAGACTCAAAACTGTATATTTTTAGGATATTTTTAATAACTTTCTATTCAAAACTGAATCTGCGACTTGAAGATGGTTCTGAAGGGTTATTTAGTGTTTAAGCCACAAACTTGTAGTTACTGATTTTGGAGATTTCATTTTTCATTTTCTGTGTGGTATATAACCCACTCTTCTTCCTAATTCCCAGCAGACACAGGATAGATCTTAAAAGAACACTCAGGTGGAAAAAGTCTGACAGCTCTTGTTAGCCTGTTACAGTAGGCATTGTAAAAGTTTCCTTCAACTCAAGAGGACATTTTAAACAGTATATTTCCAGACAATATTTTAGGGTCCTTTTGATGCAGGAACTTTAGAGACATCTGTGCTACCAGGCAGGCACACAACTACACGCTACAACCAAAGCTCTGAAGTCTCTGATGGTATTTCCCATCTAATAACACCAAAGGAAGGACATGGAAAAGGAAATAACATTTCACAGGAGGCTTTTGATCTGTTCAGCTTGATAATATTTGTTATTTGGAAGTAAATTTAAAATCATTCCTGCTATACTTGCAAATGAAAAAAGTCTGGCTTTAACACAAACTACAATTAACAACAAGGACAAAGAGGCCACAGTGTTCTTCAATGCTTAGAAAACCGTGACATTCAGTGCAGAAAAGAATAAATTATGGAGGTTGTACACCAGAACGGGTGTGCTCTGGACAGCAGCCACTCTGAAAAGCATCTAGGGGATAGAGTGGACAAGCAATTTTACTGGGGTTTCCAGGAGAATGCTGTGGCTAAAAGAACTGTGTGACCCTTAGGGATGAAATGACTAAGAAGCACAGTTATCATGTGAATTTGATAATTAGAAAAAAGCAGGACTCATATTGGGACACTGTAAGCAATTATGATGCTGGATGATGTTTATTAGTGACTGAAAAAAAGGAGTGGAGACAATGCCTTATAGGAAGAACTTTCCTTGGTCAACCTGTCTGGAATAATAAGGAGACGACTGAGGAATATCCTGGTTACATGACCTAAGTATGGGTTGAAAATGCTGGAGACAAAAGGGTCCTTTAATCTATTAGAGAAAGGCATAGCAAAACCAAAAAGATGGAAATTGATTCTGGAGTAATTAAGATGAGATGTATGATCAAAATTTAGCAAAGAACACAGTGACATTCCCAGTTCTTGAGGTCTTCAGTAACCACTAAATACTTTCTTGCAAGGCATAAAGTACTGGAGTAAGCACTGATGCAGCTGGCTGAAACTTACTGGCCTACCTCTGAGCTCTCGAAGTCTTTTAAGAACTGGAGCTGCAGACAAAAAGTAGATGATGATGTTCTGGTACAGTGTCTCCCCAGAGTAAGACGCTGTGTTTTCAGACCAGCAAGCCCTGTTCCCTGCTCCCAAAACCAGAACTTCCAGTTCTACTCCATTATATAGCATCTCCCTTTAGTGCTTTCAGAACAGGCCACTGCTAGACCTATTAAATGGCTAGTCTCCAGTGAGGTTCAAAGTAGGTACCTTCTTTAGTGATTTAGTAACTTTTTTTAGTGAGCAGCAATTTTTATTGCTCCTAAAAAGCTAACAAACTCCAACTTACTTCACACTTGAATTCTACAAACTGCCAACAAAGCTGTGAGAAGAGATCAAAAATACAAAAAGTACTGTTTGTAAGAAACCTTCCTGGTAATAGCTACATCAACAACAGAAGGTTTTGAGATGATATGGGGTTATGAATTATCTTGAAAGACATTCCATTCACATAGAAATAAAATACCTGCATGAAAAAGATCTTTATAACCAGCAGCCACTCAGCATTCCATCAGCAGCAAGACTAAAAATAGATCTTGATGTATTATGGCTAGATGTCAGTGCTTTGCTCTTAAAAAACAAACGTTATGGTACATTTTAAGTTCATGCAATAGACCATATGTCAAACAGCTTATTTTGAGAAATTTTAATCCTGATACTTAAATTGTTAAAGGTAACGATTTTCAAGGTTGGCTTTTAGATCTATTTTAAAAATGATAATTTTAAAATTTTATTTTGGGTTCTCCCTCCTTTCCTTTTTCCTGAATATTTGACCTATTCCCATCAATGCATTTAGCACTGACATTTCAAATCCCATTCACAAGATGAATGGTGCTCACTCTCAGATCTGCTACACTTCCACTCCTTTCCCAAACACAACTCACTTCTTATGTCTCATTTTCTACTCTTGGCCATTTTTGTCTGCATTCAAGCACACTGATGAACACATGCACACCCATTCCACTTCTTGTCCAAATCAGTTTAGCACCAGCATGCAGTAGTATCAAGAATCAGCCTTGTTATACCTTTATTTAATAAACAAAAGCTTTCTCCTGTAGCACTTTAACATTGCTTGTAGCTGAATCTGTCTACGTTAAGTACTCCATGGTGCACAACCCTTACCATGAGGTACGCTTTTGGATATTTTAATTATTTTCATGATTTTTCTGTGAAGCCATTCAGATATTTTAAAATCTGCTTGAAAGGCATCTGCAGTGATTTCCTCAACCTTATTTAGCATTTCCTACTTTAATGTAATCAAAGAAGGCATATTTACACATAGCACTAAGACATTGATTATCTCTGAGACTCGCCGTGTAATTTTGAAGCCAGTCACCTCACGGAGAAGATAAATTAATCCACAGAAATAACTGAATTGTACAGATATCTACTGTGGGGGCTGGGGAGATAAAACGAAAACCCACGGAATTGCTAGTCTGAACATCTTTCCACTCTGCTCTGCCTTGTAGCTATTGAGCATTAGGGAAGAAACTGCTCATTCCTTAAACCTGTTTTTAGAAATCGCGTGGCATGGTTTTGCTCTGTGAAATGCAGTTAATGAACTGTGCACAATGATTTTCTGTTAGATCTTGGCCTTCCCTATTATTTAATTGGCAATTAGTTCAACATACCGCATTGCATGCATTGCTGACGTTACCAGGTTACCAAGACAGAAAGCATTTTTTTCTAAAAGGAGTAAAAGCATAGGAAAAGGGTTTATGAAATTCCACCACTGGAAAGGGTGTTTGAAAACCCATCACCTACCAGCACTTGGCAGAGACTCAAGGAGGCTAACAGATCGTGAAATAGGGAGTATCCTCCCAAAGGTCGGTGTGATGCTGCATAAAATGAACAGAAGAAACCAAGCTCAAAAAATGACCACAGCATTCTTCAGATTTCTTGGCTGTAATCAACTTAGAAATCTTACAGCTTTTCATTAGTTCTCCCTCCTTTTAATGAAAACTGAAATACAATACAATCATTTATAATTGCAGTGTTTCTGGCTGCAATATAACAAGTGGAGGGGGGAAGGAAAGAACTACTATGTTGGCTGCTGCTGCTTTTTCTGCCTCAATAAAATCATTACGGCTTCAGACTGTAACCTGAATTCTCAGCCAAGTCAGCCTAAGTGAATATCGGATTTTGAAAGTGTCTTAAAAAGCCATCTGATTTACCACCGTATTATACTACACCTTCTGGATAAGATTATAGAGCTTAAAAATTGAAGCAATGCAGCACTGAACAAGAATTATGTTTTAGCTTTACAATTTTCTGTTTGTTTATAAATAATTTTTCAAGATGGTTTTGTGGGATAAGAAATGTCATTTCAGGAGTTAAAAAAGAGAGCAGTTGATTTTAACACTCTACAGACTTTTTCGTTTTGTTTTGTTCTGTTTTTTTTTTCCAGGTAGAGAATTAAAGGCAACAATCTGTCCTAATGTCTTGAAGCAGATACAGAGTGATGTATATAACTATTGTGCATCCCTGCCGTGATGCAGCTGCTGCTTTTGTGTTACTAATGGATTCCTCTGTTGGCAGAAAAGGAATCTTCAGCCCTTTTTCAACAGGTGACAGGCAAAAATAAATTGCAAATCCTTGAGCTGGCCTGACAGGGAGACCATTACCATTTCAGCTGACCAGCATCACTTTAAAGAAAAGCAAGGAAGAAGAAACATGACAGAAGATGACAGAAAGATGACAGAAAAAAAAAAAAAAAAAAGAAAACTGGCTGAAAAGTGGATTCAATGCTGAAAATAAAAGAAGCCTCAAAATAAAATTAGGATAGCCTCCTAGTAGTTGTGTTGTTTTCCTTCTCTCAATTTTACATTTAATGGGAGTAAATGCAAAGATCAGGCTCCTGCGGACTTGGGCTACGGATCTTTTCCAGTATCTTAACAAAACACACTTTCCCCCTGGCAAGTTATTCCAGTTCATTATTTCAGTGATTTGGTTTTTAATGGAGCGCTGCATCTTATTCAGCAGTAAGAACTGGCATGATTTGGGAGGCAGTGTGGGTGGAAGAGGGGAGGGGACAGATGGAAGGTTTACAGATCCCTCCCTTTACAAAACCCTCCACAGCTTGCCCAGAGGAGGGAAGGATACTGGCCCCAGGGACAAGACTGTAAAGAAAAAAGGGATAAGCATGGTGATTTGGTTTAATATTATGCTGCTTCCTATATCAAACTGGATTAGCTACAGTTCATTTCCTGCAGAGGTTTCCCAAGCTTTGCTTTACACTGCCTTGTGCCAAACGAGAGAGTGGTTTCTTGCTTCCCCTTAAACATGGGTTTAGCAGGAGGATACAGCTGTGGTGTGAAGCTGACTATTGCATGGCCCTGATGGTGAGCCTCAGCACATGACATCTCCTACTTTGGAGCTTGCTCATAAACTGCCCCCCTCCTCATCTGATCTGGGTGAAGAGTGATAGGCAGTTGACAAAAATCTGTCCGAGGGATGAAATTTTACCATGTGTAACAGCTTAGAGCAAAACAACTTACAGACTATATAATGAGTGGCAGTCCTAACTCAATACCTATTTGTTCCTTTCCTTCAGACTCTGCAGCAAACATGCCGGTACATATGATGCTGATGGTTCTGTAGTTCACAGCATAAGGCATTTGATTTGATTTATCTGTACGCAAAAATGTAGTAGAGAAAAATGTAATTGAAAATTACCAATTTTCTGTCAGCTGCTTATCTTCTTGTTGGAATGGGTATAAAATCTAAGTCCTTTGTGAAAGGAAATGAGTTGTGCCACTGGAGGCTAGCCTGTGCAAGCATCATATGATAGGCAGCTCAGACAACATATTCATCAGCACCTCTGTAACCTGTTCTTCAACCTGCATCCCAGTGAGTTTCCTGCCTTGGCAGCTGACATTAAATAACAGCAGATTTGGGGATTCGTAACGTAAATATTTCTATCAGGAAAGAGGGGTTTATTACACAGAACCAGATCCTCAAGCAACTTTAAATGTTTGCAGCCCCCAACATGTCTTCCCATCATGCTGAAACTGCCTGGCTTTTTCAAAACATTACATCAGAAATAAAAGAAACTGCTCTCTGCCACATCTCAAAACACTTTTTAAAAGCTGCCACTAAAACTTAACTTCAGGTAGAAAGAGAGGGTTACATCAGTATTCTTTAGTACAGGAAACACAGGTCTTCCACTCGCTTATTGTCAGGAGGAAATAATACCAAAGGTGAGCTCCTGTCTGCCCTCCAGAGCTGTTGTACAGAAAATTATTAGAGGTAAACAGGAGCTGGTACTGAAGAGGCTCACAAAAATATAAGTAATGAAAACAAGAGGATCCCAATGGCAAAAGTTTGCAAGACCTCCTGCCAGAAGAACAAGGCAGAAGAGAAAAGGAGAGGGAGCAAATAGATTGTTAACAATCTGCCTGCCAGGTACCATGACAATTCTTCTCTTATGTATGCTTTCCATGAGGTCTTGGTACTTCCTCGTAAAGCCCCAATCTCCCGTGCCCTCTGCACAACGGACACCCCGAGGCTCTTGGTCAATTTTCCTTCACTTTTTTTCCC